>NC_091480.1:31687128-31913045 GCF_036971445.1 Narcine bancroftii | reverse complement strand
TGGGGGAAAGGGTGGTGGGGGGGGAAAGGGTGGTGGGGGGGGAAAGGGTGGTGGGGGGGGGAAAGGGTGGTGGGGGGGGAAAGGGTGGTGGGGGGGGAAAGGGTGGTGGGGGGGAAAGGGTGGTGGGGGGGGAAAGGGTGGTGGGGGGGGAAAGGGTGGTGGGGGGGGAAAGGGTGGTGGGGGGGGGAAAGGGTGGTGGGGGGGAAAGGGTGGTGGGGGGGGAAAGGGTGGTGGGGGGGGGAAAGGGTGGTGGGGGGGGAAAGGGTGGTGGGGGGGAAAGGGTGGTGGGGGGAAGTGCAGGAGCATTGTGTGCAAGAGGATTAAGATGAACGTGCCCAGATTTTACTGTCACTTCTGCACCATCTCCATTGGTGCACCAGTTTTGGAGATCATCCTCACCTCCTTGAGGGAAAGAGATGTTCATCTCTCAATGTTACTCACTAAGTGAACTTATTCTACAATGTTTCTCGTTCAGCTTCGTGAGTCTGTGGCCATGTTCATCGCGTATTCAATTTGCTGTGATCGCTAGCAGGTAAGTGTCAGGTTGGGACCAGGTGAACATCATGAATTCAGATATGCTGGAGGCCAGTGATATAATTGGTAGGATAATGCATCTGAAAATTTAATAGTGCAATGCAGTTAGAACCATAGAAAACTACAGCACAGAAAACAGGCCATTTGGTCCTTCTTGTCTGTGCCAAAACATTATTCTGCTGGTCCCACTGACCTGCACCCATTCCATAACCCTCCAGACCACTCCCATCCATGTATGCATCCAGTTTATTCTTAGAAAGTCAGCCCACATCAGATGGCAGCTCGTTCCAAACTCCCACCACTCTGAGTCAGGAAGTTTTCCCAAAACTTTTCACCTTTCACCCTAAAGCCATGTCCTCTCATATTTATCTCCCTCAAACTTAGTGGAAAGAGCCTACTCACATTCACCCTGTCTATTCCCCTCATCATTTTGTAAACCTCTATCAAATCTCCCCTCATTTTCCTATTCCATCAGGAATAAAGTCCCAACCTGTTTAATCATTCCCTGTGACTCTACTCCTGAAGACCGGGCATCATCCTAGTAAATCTCCTCCGCACTCTTTGGGTCTTACATTGTACATTATTCGGCACTGTATCCTGCCATTACTTGTCAAAAACTGGTGCCATTATCTGCCACAATCGACATCTGAGAGTTTGATCAGTGGACCACCTTCTATGGGCAGAAGACATTTTTCGGATGACAGTGCTCAACCTGCTCGTGTTCACGTTACTGATCCACAACTGCAAAGCCTGATCCAGCTGCAAGTGTTTGCAGCAATGACAAGTCGCATGACAGAGAAGTGATGGAAAATATATGCTGTGAGTGTAACAATCAGAGTCTCAACGTGGACAAGACAAAGGAGAGGATTGTGGACTTCAGGAGGATCAGGAACGACCACCCTCCACTACACATCAACAACCCTGGAGAGAGTGGAGAGCACCAAGATCCTTGGAGTTCGCTTAACTAGTGACCTATCATGGACACCCATCTCCTCACCTGGCAGAAAGACACAACAGCAACTGCGCTTCCCAAGAAGACTCAAGTGGGCAAGACTGCCAGTCAACTTCTGCAGGAACTCTATTGAGAGCGTACTAGCTGGCTGCATCAGTTTGGTATGGTTGCTGTAAGGCATTGGATTGGAGATTAATCCACAGGACCACAAGAATGGCAGAGAGGAGTCTCTCCACACCTAACCCCCCCCACAGATATGACCTACCAGAATCATTGTCTGAAGAGGGTGTACAAAGTCATTGAGGAATCTTCCACCCTGCACACAGCATCTTTCAGCTGCTACCATCGGGAAAGAGATACAGGATTATCAGAGCCAGCACCTCCAGGCTGAGGGACAGCTTCTTCCAATGGGCAGTGAGAATGCTGAACGACCAAAGGAATTGCTCACATTAACCACCAGAGACTCTCATGCTCACAAAACTATTTATTTATATTTATGAATACTTGTCCTTCATTTGTATCATTTGTCTGTATATGTGTTATGTATGGTTGTGTGCCTGCATGTTTTGCACCGAGGACTGGAGAACGAACGCTGCTGTACTTGCGCAATCAGACGACGATAAATTTGACTTGACAGTGCCACATACACAACTTGCGGAGCTCATTCTCTCCACTGCTGAATCACACTTTGCAGATCCCTAGGCAGCTATTTATGGGATATCTGCGAACTCCTGCCACAGGCATGACATTGAAAGCTTGCTTCCTGTCTCCTGTGCATTTGGAACTTGCTGACATCCACTGACTGCTTAGTCCAAACTGTATGAAACTCACAGCTTACGTGCTATTGCCATTGTTCCACAGTCTTTGTCCATGTCATTACACTCATCTATTACTTCTAAAATATACAGTCACTCCATGGTCTAACTGTGGAACTTGGTGTTCCAGGATTCAAAGTACTTCATACCTTAATGGGTTAGATGCTACTCTCCAGAACCCAACTTTCAAGCATCATCTTTTTCCAATTATGTCACCATTAAAAATTATACCTCCATTCTTAATATGTTCATCCATAAATTCTGCTAATTCTTTGACTATCAGTTTGTCCACTCCCTCAAGAATACAATTCTTCAGCTCATTAAATGGTAAACCTACCGTGACAGGAATAGATTTTTGATTGAGCTCAATATATGCTGCAAAGACTGGTTTGAGGTGTACATTTAGCCATATCCTAATTGCAAGGCAAAGAGACTCCATGTACAAATGGCTTATAATGAATATCACAGAACAACAATGTGGTATGGATTACAAGGAATAGATTACAAATAGAAGTAAGGAATTGGAAGATCAACTATTGCCCAGTAGCACTCACATCTGATGAAATACTTTGAGAGGTTGGTCATGGCCAGAATTAACACAAACTCAAGTAAAGGACTGGACCCACTGCAATTTGCCTACCATCACAATCACTTTGCAGCAGATGCTAATGTCACTGGCTCTCCACTCAGCTCTGGATTACCTCAAAAACAGAAACTCTTACATACAGCTGCTGTTCATCAACTACAACTCACCTTTCAACACCCTTATTCCCTCAGTGCTGATCAACAAGCTTCAAACCCCAAGCCGGTGCACCCCCCTCTACAACTGGATCCTGGACATCCTCCTTGGAAGACCACAGTCAGTACGAATTGGAAGCAGCATCTCCTCCTCACTGACAATCGACACAAGCGCACCTCACAAGGATGTGTGCTTAGCCCACTGCTCTATTCTCTCTATACCCACGACTGTGTGGCTAAACACAATTCCAAAGCTATGTACACAGACAGCAATGAGAAAGCATACAGGAGGGAGAGAGATCATCTAGTTGAGTAGTGTCACAACAACCTTGCACTCAATGTTAGCAAGACCAAAAAGGTGATTGTAGACTTCAGGGGGGAAAAAAAAAATCAGGAGAACACGACCAGTTCTCATTGAGGGGTCAGCAGATCTTCAAATTTCTGGATGTCAACAGCTCTGATGATCTGCCTGGAGCCTCCATGCCGATGCAATCATGAAAAAGGCTCACCAGCGTCTATACTTTGTGAAGTGTTTGAGGAGATTTGGTACGTCACCGAAGACTCTTGAAAACTTCTCTATAGGTGTACGGTGGAGAACATTCTGGCTAGTGCTTCACTGCCTGGTATGGAGGTGCAAAGATCAGGACAAGAAAAAAACTCCAGAGAATTGTTAACTCAACCATCGCCTTCATGGGCACCCGCTGAGTGGTTGCTCCATCGAGGACATCTATAAGAGGTGATATCTTAAGAAAGCAGCCTCTATCCTCTCCCATCAGATTCCTGAATGAACAATGAGCAAAATACACTTTTTTTTGCACTACTTTTATTTATTTTGTAGGATGGTTTAAATAAACATTTGCAGTGATGCTGTCGCAGAAAACAAATTTCCTGTCTTGTTCACAACAATAAATTCTGATTCTGAACATCTCAACAGTCATAACAGTTAATATTTGATACAGAATGACTGTTGAGATGTTCAGAATCAGAATTTATTGTGAACAAGACAGGAAATTTGTTTTCTGCGACAGCATCACATTGCAAATGTTTTTTTTTAACCACAATAGCTGTACAACTGTGAAAGGGTTTAGGATTCTTGCTCATGCATTTAATAAAGATGCAAACTGCACCTAGACTTTACAAACTGGTTACTTATTATCTTTCCTTGGGGCTTGGACAGGAACTTACCATAACAGAGGCTGCGGGACCAAAGCTACAGTAACTTTGTTTTTATTACTTGATGTGGTCTTGTAACTGGCAGCAGAGGTGAGCAGTTCAGGGAGATTATTTTGTGGACTTTGTAGAGGATGTGGTTCTTGGAGGACGATGTCAGTTGCAATAACACCAAGTGGAATAGTAACGAAAATAGACCAGTTTGCCAATCGTAGCAACAAGTCTATGATGGATGCCATCTCACTGACTCTACACAAAGCCTTGGAATACCTGGACAATACAGGTGCATTCATCAGGATGCTCTTTATCGACTACAATTCGGCATTTAACACCATCATTCCCTCAAAACTGATCAGCAAACTCCAAGACCTTGGACTCCACTCTCCACTGTGTAATTGGATCATGGATTTCCTCACCTCCAGACCACAACAAGTGAGAATTGGCAAGAACATCTCCTCCACCATCTCCATCAGTACCGGAGCACCACAGGGCTGCATTCTTAGTTCCCTGCTCTATTCACTTTACACCTACGACCTTGTGGCTCTGCATGACAATAACACAATATACAAATTTGCCGATGATACCACGGTGGTGGGTTGTCGAAAGAAAGATGAGGAGTTAGCATACCGGATGGAGACTGAAAACTTGGCTGAATGCTGCACCAACAACAACCTTGCACTCAATGTCACCAAAAGTAAGGAGCTGATTGTTGACTTCAGGAAGGATCCAGTAATTATTAAGGGATCAGAAGTGGAGAGGTCGAGTAAATTTAAGTTTTTGGGAGTCACTATCTCTGAGGATCTTTCCTGGACCCAATGGCATCGTGGAGAGCATGTCAGTACTTTTCCTTCCTCAGGAGTTTGCAGAGGTTTAGTATGACACCAGAAACCCTGAAGGAATTTCTACAGATGTGTAAAGTGTGCTGACCAGCTGCATCATGGTCTGGTATAGAGACAGTGATACCCCTGAGCAGAAATCCCTCCAAAAGGTAGTGGACACAGCCCAGGACAACACAGGCAAAACCCTCCCCACTATCGAGAACGCTGCCAATTTTCAAGGGCCCGTACCACCCAGCACATGTTCTGTTCTCGCTGCTGCCATCAGGAAAGAGGTGTCGGTGCCACAAGACGCACCACCAGGTTCAGGAATAGCTGCTCGCCCTCCATCATCAGATTCCTCAATGGCAAACTCAATCAGGGACTCATTTAAGGACTCTTACCTGTGCACTTCATTGTTTTTTTTATTCTCTCTGTATTGCACAGTCACTTTGTTTACATTCGTTATCTTTTCACAGTTCTTTATTTGTTTACTTGTACATTGTGTAGTTTTTGTTTTGCACTACCAATATGTGGTAAATCATGTATGTACTTGGACAATAAATCTGAAATCTGAGTTAGTTTAAGACATCTATAAGAGACAGAAATTGTGCACAGAGGATGAGATCCATAGTAAGTTAATGCAGAAAACAACAATATTTAATAAATGTGACCTGAGGCAAGAGGTGAAGTGAGCCTTTGGAAATGAGTGCAAGGAAAATATGTCAACAGCACCAGAAAATTAGAAAGAATAGGAGCATGAATGTACTGTAGAAGGATATCTAAATGGTGAATGGGGTGAAGGCCCCTTGGGAAGAGAATGCCCATAGTGCCAGTTGTAACTGGTGCATATGGGTGATCAGAATTCCTGTCATCAATTTTGTGCCACAGATCATAATTCCACACTAGCAGTGCAAAACGGGGGCTTTCAACTTAGTGATACTAAATGATATTCATAATTCAAGTACCATTAGGTATCTGTTAAAGCAACAAAAAAATGTTAGCATACTCAATCCCTGATATTGAGGCAGTGTATGTCATCACTGTGAACCATCCATATCTCCAACACAGCAAGGGGAAAATAACCCACTATCCCTGGAGAGCATGTAGGTGATCATTCACAGTGTAACTCTACACATTGGCAAAGTCCTTAGTCACATGGGAAATGTGGGGCAACAAGCTCTGCCCACAACAGGGAAGAACAAAAACCTTTGCAGCTAGTTAAGCTGGATGTCAAAACTTTTAAAGTGTTCAAAAACATTCAAGAACAATGCAAAATTATTAGATTAATCAAATATTTTACAAAATATAAAGAAAATAAATAGAAACAATTAAAATATATTTTAAAGATGTTAAAATTCACCTTAACCTTTCCAGTTCTTCTTAACTGAAGACAATAGAGGACTCATTAGGCTGGAGAAAACATGGCACAGATTGTTTCATCGGTTTCCTCTCCGCTAGTCGAGTGAACCCCAAACTAGTGACAGGGACCTCCCAGTGGCCAACCACTTCAGCTCGGCGTCCCACTCCCATACTCACATGTCTGTCCAAAGCCTCATGCACCACCCCACCAAGACCCCCCCCCCACCTCCGCAAATTGGAGCCACGCCACCCGATTTTCCATCTGGGCACTCTCCAGCCAGATGGCATTAATTGCATTGACTTCTCCGGCTTCTGCTAATCTTCTCTCCTTCACCCTTTCCTAGCCACCCCCCCCCCCCTCCCTCAGCTTGCTGCTGACCCCTCCATCCCTTCTCTTCCTATCATCTCC
Source organism: Narcine bancroftii (assembly GCF_036971445.1). Classification (NCBI taxonomy): domain Eukaryota; kingdom Metazoa; phylum Chordata; class Chondrichthyes; order Torpediniformes; family Narcinidae; genus Narcine; species Narcine bancroftii. The sequence goes on along the minus strand of NC_091480.1, from coordinate 31,906,250 downwards.
TGCCTTTGGGACTGTGCTCCTCCCGCCATGACTCCCCACCCTCCCCTTTTCATTCAGGTGCCTGCTGACACTTTTCCATGCCTTGATGAAGGGCTCAACCCCGAAGCAGGTCTTTGCTCTATAAAGTACGCCTTTTGACCTGCTAAGCTTCTCCAGCTTGGTGTTTGGGCAATTTTGCATTCCCATGATTGAAACAAAATGTTTGGCTGTGCTAACCTTTTGCCCCAAAATCCTGTTTCCGATCTACTTTGCACTGCCCACAGTTTCTCAGCATGAGGGACAAACAGAGACTGATCTTTCCAGAATACAGCTGCAGTCAAATTTAGGAGAGGGAAAAAAAAACCCACCCCTAAACCATGCTTCTAATTAATTAAACTTGTAGGAGGATGGCTAAATCGCCTACAACAAGGTTTTAAATGGAGAGGTGGGGGAAAGAAAGCACAAAATGGCATTTGTGCATCTTTCCGCCAGTGTCTCCTGTACAAGCAGTTAACATTGAAATTATACTGAGCAACTTTGTTGGTTCTCGGTATTTCGCCCCTTTCAACCGTTTTATACCACAATGCAATCAATGCCATCAATGGCTCTTGCAACGTTTGGGGTTTCTGATTCACAAAGGACACTGATTAAAAACAAATGCAAGAAGGTGCACTCGTACTGGGTTTGTGGACGTGTTTTTTATTTTTAGAACACCTTGTACTTACGTTCTTAGGCAATTCTCTTCCGGAGCTGAGAGGTGCGACCAACAGTTTTTCTGACTATTGCCTGACATCGTTGGTGGTCGAGAACAATGCCCAAAAGTACAAGTGAGTGACATTATAGAAAAGCCACTTTGAGCGTTTAAAGCGTCTTGTCCACTCAGGGTGGCAAAGCTCTCTTTCCTTTAAAATAAATCTCTAAAAATAGATCTTGCTCTTGCCTTGATATTAATTGTGCCTTCATTTGTCTGGGAGAGGACGTTCCTGCAGCGGGGAGGGGGCGACGCGTGTGCGCTCCCGGCCCCAGGTAAACAACAGGTAAAAGGTTGGCTCTTACCTTAGCACAACTGTCCTGCCGTTGGCTTCGGGATCCGCAAACAGCTGCTGCCAGACGAGGCGAACGTGCCCTTTGTCAGCTTCTGTCAGGTCAGTCATGTTTGCAGCGATCAGTGTTTGTTGGGAGGGGGGGCGGGGGGGGGGGGGGGGACAGCAGACAGCCTTCCTCCGGCTGCCGGCGACTTTTAAGTTGTTACAAAGCCTCCTGCAGTGTCACGTGGGCACGCCCCAGTCCCTGTTAGGTCTCTTTATTCCGAGTGCACATTCCCCCCCCCCCCCCCCCAAAAAGGCAGAATTAGTTATGTGAGGAGGACGCTTCAGAGGGGGAGGGAGCGTGTATCTTCTGCAAGCCGTGCCGAGCAACCATCCCGAAGAGGGCTGTGAGCGGAGGAGGGATCCATCCAGCTGAACGGAGCCGCTGTCAGCTGTTCATTCGCAGAATAGGGTCCCGTCCCCCCTCCCACACCACCCCCCCGGCGCTGGACCGCACCGCTGTCCGAACCTCTGGCTGCTCCGATGTAGCGAACCCCCAACCTTTGGACGCAGTTGAACTTGATTCACCTCCTGCCCTAACATCTCAAACTCCGTGCGAGTGATACATAATTAAAGGCTCACAGGGACACGTTTTATTAGGGTTGAGTTTCGCTTTTGGTCCTTTAAATTCCAGTCGTCACCAGCGGCTAAATTCAATTTGGGACTAATTATTTCTCCCCCCCCCCCCCCCCCCGCAGAAAGTCCGCTCCCACGTTTAAGTGATGTAAAAAAAAGAATACTTGAATTTGGCTCGATAATAGTTGAATTTGGCTCGATGTGATGGTTGAATTTGGCTCGATGATAGTTGAATTTGGCTCGATGATAGTTGAATTTGGCTCGATGATAGTTGAATTTGGCTCGATAATAGTTCCATTTGGCTCGATGATAGTTGAATTTGGCTCAATAATAGTTAAATTTATGACTTTCAAGCCATGAAGGGGAACCGTGTCACTGTTCAACCATTAACCATTCAAAGAGCTCAGAGTTGACTTGGGAGTCCTGGCCACTTTTTCATCTTCCCTCCTCACCACTTGTCACCAAGAACATTTGCTCTGTGGGGAAACTTGGCTTTATTCCGGTTGCCAACCATTGGAGAGATTTTTTTTGGGGGGGGGTGAGATGTCCTGAGATGGGGGCTGTTTCGTGGACTGTGGCTTCAAACAGAGCGCGGGAGCGTTGAGACAATAGAAACGTCGGGGACTTCTGTTGATGGAGTGCCATGCACTCCCTCAAGAACACTCTGTGCAGGGCCGGCAGCATCCATGGATAGGAACAAAATAAAAGGGGTCCTGGCCTGCAACGTTGGCTGCATCATTTCTTCCCATGGATCCTGCCTGACCTGCTCCAAACTCTCATTGTTGGCTCAGGAGTCTGCGAATCACTAACCATTTGGAAACTCGCTGACCTCTCTTTCTGAGATTCCTCAGTAAGCTATTTTGCGGAAGACTCCTCCAACCCGTCCAAATAGATGAGCGCAAATGGGAGATCCTGGTCCACCGCATCCATCAGTCTCTGGAAGGTCTGGGCTGTGTTCTTGTCCAAAGGGCAGTCTCAGGAACTCGAAAAGTCCGAAAGGGGTAATGATGGTGGTTTTAGGGATCTCGTCGGGGTGGACCAGGATCTGGTGATAGCCCCTGATGAGGTTGACTTTTGAAAACACCATGCCCCTTGTAAGTTAGTGGTAAAGTCTTGGCTATGGGGCACGGGGTACCTGTCAAATGTGGTGGCCTCACTGAGGCAGCGATAGTCACCACATGGCCCCCAGCCTCCTGCTGCCTTTGGTGCCATGTGCAGTGTGGAGGCCCAAGGGCTATAGGAATGCTCTCAATGAGAACATGGTGCCTTGCCCCGTGCTTCAGTTCGGCAGAGGAAAACTGTGGTGCCATGATTGAAGGGAACTCCACTGGGATCCGTGTAAATGTGTTGTTGGACAAAGTAACAGAGTCGAGGTGAGAGGCCTGTGTCCCTCAGCAAGGGTGAGCATTTCGCTCGTGTGGGAGGATGGGGCCCTGTCCCCCAAACCGTCCATATGCAACAATCAGCAAGCGTGCTCGTGTCAGAAGAGCCCAAAGGTGCGGGTTAATAGCTCCTTGTGGGCATCATATTTGCCTTACTCCGGAGGCTGCCGCAGGAAGTCGATATTCTTGCTGCCGTGTCCTGGTCGAGTGAGTTCACCACGTAGTAGTAATGTGTGTCGTCAGTGATGATCTGCCAAAGGTGGAACCTGGGGATCTGTTCGAACTATATCTGTAGCTGTGATTCCCATAACATTGGCAGCTTCAACGAAACCATGTGAAGAGGTGCTTGGTCCATCATCTTTGGGTCCAACTACCAGTTAGACCTACTTGGGTCACCAATGTAGCATGCACACTACTGCGAAATATAGAAAGAATGACACACACCCAAAAAGTTGAAGTCAAAGGTTGATTTATTACCCTGATGGCTCTGTTTATATTCACTCCTCGCTGCTGACAACAGGAGTGATGTCACAGCAGTGCAGGTCTCGGATTGGTCAGCATTCCTGCCATTGCTCGTTGTTTACCGCCATGCACCTGGGACAAAGGTCGTTGGCCCCCCATGCAGTTACAGCATTTGTCAGCCATCTTTTGTGTACTAGCAGCGGGCTGCTACACAAGGTTTTTGCCAGCTGTCAAAGATTTCAGGGTCGTTTTCCCCACATTGCCGGGGACCTGCAGGCCATTGCAAAAAAAAATTGAGATTTTTCAAGCCAGCAGAGTACACGCTCCACATCTGGGATAGACTGGTGGGGGCCCAGAGAGAGATGGTCAGGGACAGGTCCATTGTGGAGGCAGATATAATGATTGAACTGGGTTGGTAGAATGTGGCCTAAGGGAAAGGTAAGTCCTCTCAGGTATTATGGGTGTTGTAGGTCCAGGGAGATGTAATTAGATAAGCAAAAGCTGTTTATGTGGATTTCTTGATACGATACCTCACTGACAAAAGACAAAGGAGGAAAAACCCAACACCCAACCCCAACCCACCAATTTTCTGCTGCAACCGTGTCTGCCTGTCCCACATCGGACTTGTCAGCCACAAACGAGCCTGCAGCTGACGTGGACATTACCCCTCCATAAATCTTCATCTGCGAAGCCAAGCCAAAGAAGAATTTGTGATGAGAGGCAAAAACCTCTCCTGATGGTCCAAGAGGCACATTGACCCAGGTGCAACCATTATGCAGGTTAAGTAGTCAGGCCACTCCTTTGTTTTCTCACTTTCTCTGGCTGTAATCTGTTCGAGCAGCATTCTCTTGCAGTCCTTAATCACCATATTCTAATTGGTATTTATTTTTAAGAGATACATGGTGACATTCAAAGTAGATTACCATAATTAGTGGACATCTTGTAGGCCACCACTGATTTGATGTTACTCATGCACTAAATGAAGTATATGCCAACGGCATCAGGTGGTGCTCCTTCACTGCTTAAAGGCTCTTGAAATTTGTGGTGCAATTAAAGTGGAAAAAAGAACAAGGTTTGTGTGATTTTGGCAGTAATGTTCTTTTAGCTGTAATTTTTCCTGAAATCAAGATGAGTTTCTCTTGTAGTAATCGTGCAACTCTACGGAGTTGACGGATTGGATCTTATGATCAAAATAGAACCAATGTTGGTGAAGTTTTTTTCATAATTCCAACTGGACATGAATGTTCCTGCTGAGAGAAATAAAATCAACATGTAGAAACTGTTCCACCAAAATGAAGCAATTAGCATTGTACTACACCGTGAAAACATCCATGAGGGTTCAGAATCAGAATCAGAATTTATTGTCACAAAATTCATTGTTTTGCACCAGTATCACAGTGCAAACATTCATATAAACCACCCTACAAAAATAAATAAAAATTGTGCACGAAAAGTCAAAGTAAGGATCATTCAGGAATCTGATGGAACGGGGAAGAAGCTGTCCTTGTGCTGCTGAGGGCACATCTTTAGGCTCCTGTACCTTTTTTCCCGATGGTAGCAGAGTGAAGTGGGCTTGGCCTGGGTGGAGGGGGTTCTTGAGGATAGAGGTAGCTTCCTTAAGACTGTAGATGCCCTTGATGGAGTGATATCTGGTGGTCATGTGGTCCCAGGCCGAGTTAATAACCTTCCGATTATTTTTTCTTGTCCTGAGCACTGAGACCTCCGTACCAGACAGTGATGCGACCAACCGGATTGCTCTTCAAGGTACACCTGTAGAAGTTTTCAAGAGTCTTTGGTGATGTAGCGAATCTCTTCAAACACCTCATGGTTGATGAATCTCCTCAAACACCTCAGGGTTCATGGTTGACTCAAACGCTGGCAGATATTTCAAGACCAACGCATTTGGTATTGCAAAGTAAAATACGTCTGTTTTGAAAGTCTAATGATGGTGAATAGAGTTTGTCACATATGGATGTGATACCAGACACTTGAAAACCCAAGGTGCAACAGAATCAGGAAATAGGATTTCCATGAGAGAGAACTTGGCTCAGCCTTTGGAAAGATATTCAACAGGTGCTCAAACAGCATTATATCAAGGCATGGGGGGGGGAAAAAACTTCTTGTAGATGGACAAACAGAAAAACCAAGGACAAGAGAAGACATATGATTGCCAGTAGTGAAAAGTGGAGAGAAGCCGTTGGCATTGAGACTCTAAAGTGCTGAAGACACAAAGCAAAATTGTTTTTTGGAGAAAATCTAGGCCAGGTCACATCAGATGCAATCAGGCAGCCAAGACCTCAAATAAAGGAACTCAAGAGAGTTGCTAGTGGAGAATAATCAAGCACCCAGCAAAGACACAGAGGTTTTAATAGAAGAATTTTGTATAGATTGGGGTGAGCAGATTAGCTCATGTCTGATAGGCAGTAAGTTTGTGCAGTGTGTTCAGGATAGTCCTCTGCAATAATATGTGCTGGAACTAGACTACGTTAGACATGGTAATATGTAATGAGACAGAAAACTAACAGCCTAATGATGAATGAATATTAATTGTGATCAGAGTATGTTTGTGTTCAAAGCAACTATCAAAGATAGAATATGTAAAAGAGCTACCAACCTCTAAGTTTGGTTAAAGGTGACTTTGAAATGATTGGTTACAGATTGTCCATGTTAATCAGAGCAATCAAGAAGAAAATAAAATTACAGTCAATCAGTGGGAGTTTCAAAAAAGAGCCAAACATTGTAGAGTAATGAGTAGAAGCTTTAGTTGCCACTTGAAACATACCCAGCATTGCAACCCACAAAGAAAAAGCATTAAAAGAAAAAGATGACAAAAATATAAATCAAAAAAGTTATAAATTGGCAATATGAAAGGGGTATCAAAATCATCTCAAAGGATTGTCAGTTCACGTTAAGAAAACGTATAATATGGGACTACTGAAACTGACACATCAGAAAAGGAAAAAGAGGAAGTGCAGCACTGATAGCCAAGCGGTCAGCGCCAGAGACCTGGGCTTGAATCTGGCGCTGTCTGTAAGGAGTTGATATGTTCTCCCCGTGTCTATGTGGGTTTCCTCTGGATGTTCCGGTTTGCTCCCAGCCTTCTGTAGGTTATTCGGGGAATTTGGGCGGCGTGAGTTTGCAGGGCCTGATGGGTATGTTACCATACTGTAGGTCTAAATTTAATTTTTTTTTAAAAAAAGGACATGCCAGACATCCCCAGGGTCAGAGCCTTGACAAAGTAAGTCATGTCCCAAAGAGTGACAAAAACTTGAGGATCAAAGGAAGTGAGTGGGCAAAGAGGGCAAGGAAGATGTCACAAATCAGACAATCTCATTGAGTGATGGAATGGACTGAAGGGACTGAATGGCTTCCTTTTGTGTCAAGTTCAATTTTATGGTCATATGCACCAAGTTGCAGTGAGAAAGTTTGTATTGCAAGTAGTCCAACAAGTCAACCCATGCATAATAAAGCAGTAAAACCATAGAACAGAGTCCAGATTTGCAAGGAAAATTCCATTCGCACAGAGCAAATCCAATATTATTTTACTTGTGTGAGATTTGTTTAGGAGCCTAATATGCTCTGATTTAAAGGACACATGAATAAGAAGGGAACTGAGAGATATCAACCACTTGAAAGAGATTGGCATCACAGCCAACACAGACATTGTGGGTCAAAGGGCCTGCTCCTATGGTCTACTGTTCTATTATCTACAAAATCCACCTATTGCATTCTCTCAGTGGCTAGACCACTGTGGTTGGCATAGAGGTTAGCACAATGCCTTTACAGCATCAGAGATTGGGACTCAGGTTTGAATCCCGCACTGTCTGTAAGAAGTTTGTACATTCTCCCTGTGTTGGCGTGGGAGCTCCAGTTTCTTCCCACTGTTCGAAATGTACCAGGGGTAGAGGTTAATTGGGTGTAAATTGGGCAGCATGGACTCACGGGCAAAAATGGCCAGTTACCATGCTGTATGTCTAAAAAAAATTTTAAATTCTGGGTATCAGATATCAGGCAAGATGTCAAGGAGATGGAGAGACTCACAGGAATGTTAAAAAGTGATCAGGAACTATAACTACATGGAAAATCAGGAGTAAGTGTGAATGTTTTCCTTAGTGTAGTAAAGATGAGGGGATAATTAAGAGTAAGTTAAAAATTCAGTTCATCTTTTTCTAATGTAGACAAGGAACTGTTTCCAACAACAGGAAAAACTTTTCTTTAAAATTAATTTTCTTTAAAATTAATTACAGCCCATCTCGAAGTGCCCTTGAGAACTCCCTCCCTGAATCCACAACGGTCTTTCGGGAGGAGTTACTCAGGAGGAATCTATGTGGACCTGTTCCTATACCAAAAATAAAACTGGGCCAAGTATTTTTGCATTATCAACATCATGTTCATTTGTGCATTCCATTACTGTGCATTGTTCCATTAATCTGATTTGCTATGTAGTAATGTTGCCACTGCTATGGCCCGTTGTAGTTACTCCCCCCTTCATTGCGTGGAAGGCTTCCTCTCCAGTCTCGGCCCCTCAGGTAGTGCAAGGATTCAAGTCTGTGGTACTTCCCCACAAAGCCGTCATGTCGGCTACACCAAGACTCACTGCAAATACTCTTGCAGTCTGGAATATGCCGATTTGGAGCATTCTCTCACTGACATCTCAGTGTGCTGGAAGACCAACAAGTTTTGGGCAGAGCAAAGAGCGCCTTTCACCTTGTTGGTTTTCTTCCAGCAGCTCTAATGGGTCTAATTCCAGCCGTGTCTACATGGGTCCTGGGAACAGCTTGTATATCAGAAAGTGCTCAGTCACGCTGCTGCTGGGATGGGCTGTGACAAGGATCCTTGCATCATTCTCCACACACAATTAGCAAATCCCATTCTGCAAAGAGGTGGGCGACTGTCTCCACCATAGTCTCGTGGGAAACATGCATTGTGGGTGATGAGAATGATCTGACCAGGAGGGCTCCTCTCACCACCAGCCAGGCCAAGTCCTTGTGCTTACTGATGAACACTAGCAGTGAGGCATTCCACCAGATGACCTGGACAATCTGCTAGGGAATCTGTATCCAACCAGTCCCTGTCCCTCAGTGTCTGCAGGACATTCAGACCTGACCACTGCCTGATGCACTTGCTCTGAACCTGTTACAGCCATAGGCAAATTGTTGTGGATTGAGGCTGTCTGGGAAGCTGGTGTTAACGTGGACCACAACCAATCTGAGCCACCAGGCAATAATCATTCAAGCACATTGCCTTGCTTTTCTTTGGTACCCGAATAATTGTGGCAGATGGGAATTTTTAGCTGAGAGTAGGGAGAAAACTCCCGCCAGTAATTTGCACAGGTTTGCTTTGGGTGATTAATGGGCTGTCAATCACGAGGACTGCTTTGGCCTGGATGGGTGTTGACCTCATTGACAGATGTTGAAGTGGCACTAGTTCAGATGAGTGGAGAGTACTTCATCACACACCTGCCTTGTGCTTTGTAATCGGTGGAAAGACCTTAGTGTGTCAGGAGCTGAGTCATTTGCCAAAGGATAATCAGACTCTGAGTCTGCTCTTGCAACCATGGTATTTATGTGATTGGTTCTGCTGAATTTCCATGTTGCAGATAAGGAGCAAAAATATCCTCAGAGCAGGTTGTGCCCCGCAAGTTGTTTTGATCTGGAATGCACTGCATGAGAAAGAGTTGCTGTTGGTAACATAAGAATTGAAAGGTTATTCATGCAGAAAAGCAACAGAATGAAGAAAAAGAAAAACACATCAAATGGACTAGGCAGGCACAACAAGACTGGTATTTTTAGAAAAGAACAAAATGTGGACTTGAGAGATTTTGCCTTCAAGTAGAAGTTTGTTAAGATCACCATGTGGAAGTATAGTGGAGTTAGGTTGAAGAGGTTATGGAATATGCCTTCAAAGAATACAAGAGTTATGGGCAAATATTGAAATGTGATTCATTGGACAGGAGTCAAAAAGTTGATAGAGCCACAATTAGGAAAGCTCATAAAGGCTGAAGAGAAGGTGCATGTGCAGATCCCAATGAGAATGGATCAGTTAGACAGACATTACAACTGGCAGCAGGAGTGATCCATTCAGTTTGTCAACCTAGCTCTAGCATGTAAAATCACTTCAATTATCCTTGCCTTCTTCTCGCATCCTTTGATCTGTTTAGCAGTTAGAAATATATCTAATCCTTTTTGGAAAACATTCATGAATTGACCCATTGCTTCTGTGAAAGAGAATTCCATATGGTCACTACCAAAGGGAGCAGAAATTTCTCCTCAACTTATTTTTAAGCGGCATATCCTATATCCCGAAGCCCTGCTCCTGAATCTGAACACTCCAACCATTTGTAACATCCCCCAGGTAAACTGACGTCCTGTTAGAATTTTATAGGGTTCTCATTCTTCTACTCTCCAGTAGATATAGGCCTAATCAACTCAATCTCTTCTTCTACGTCGGCCCCAAGAATCAGTCTAGTTAACTTTTTTTTGTACTCCCTCCATAGCAAGAGTACCTTTTCTCGGGTAAGGAAACCAAAACTGCAGACAATGCTCAAAGTGTGGTCTCACCAAAGCTCTGGAGACAGCAGCAGTAGCAGGCAGCTCTTGCAATCCTCTTGCAATTAAAGGCCAATAAGTTATTTGCTTGAGACACAAGATGTTGCAGGTACAGGTATCTGGAATTTTTTTTTAAAAAAAAGCAATCTGCTGGAGGAACTCATTGGGTTGAGCAACATCAGGGGAAAAAAAATGATTTGCCATTATTTCAGGTTGGAACCCTTCATCTATATTGAGAGTGCAGAGGAGAAGTAACCAGTGTAATGAGGACAAGGTGGGAGGGGTTAGACAGGGCCAACATGAGACTGAAAGGGGTAAAGGAAGATGGACAGATGGGGAAGGGTGGAGCTGGGAGACAGAGATAGGTGCCTGACAAAGAAAGAGAGAGAGGAAAAAGGGGTCAGGTGGAAGGAGATGAGTCATTCAGGGTGGTAGCAGGAGACAACTGAGGATACCGCATCATAGGCCACCAATACTGATAAATAAAGAAGGGGATTCGCTTTTCTAGCTACTTGCAGCACCTGAGTACTTGCTTGATCAAGGACACCCAGATCTTGCTTCAACTCCCCCACTACAAGCCCCATTCACACTGGCAACTTTATCCCAGTACTTAACTGCCAAGATACTAGTTAATGTGCCAGTCAGCACGCAGGCATCAGGTGACCCTGGGGACGGACTGCATGCCAGTTAGTCCAATGTGAAAGGGACAGGGGGTATCCTGGGACCAATTAGTGAGGATAGGCACCATTCTCGCCTGGGATGCCTGGTGGTGAGTGTGAAAGGATGCGGAGAACCGGTTAACAGTGGTCCAGTGTGAACGGCAAAACTGGCTTCTTTAACCACTCTGCTGGTTAACCAGTGTGAAAAGGGTTACATCATTCAGATTTGTCTACTTATTTTCGAACCAAAGTGGATAACTTCACATTTATCCAGTCATATTGGCACAGCTGTATTTAGGATCTTGTACATGAACCGGGTAATGATTTCCTTACATTACAGCAATGATGGTGCTCTGTGGGTGTGAAAGGGTTGTAGAAATGAAAGACTTCCTTTCCTTCACAATAATTTTATCAGGTAAAAGCAGCCTTTGTTTGATCTGCAAATACACACTTTTTTTATCCTGTTGCTAGCAGCAGGCAAAGATCTGTGGTTTGTTGTTATTACAGTGAACCTTTGTCCTGTATTCCACTATTGAGAAAGGTTTGTCTTTGTGGGCAAAGACATTGTGACATTTATGTGAACCTAAGTAATCTTATACTCCATAAGGAATGCTCTCTCTCCAGTGATTTCGAATGACCATGATGTCCCTACTTCAGGAACACAAATCCTGGGCAAGACTGACAAAACTTTCAGGGAAGTGAGTCACTGGGACTAAATATCAGGTGTTGCCTGCATGTGATCACAAGATCAGTGAGGACAGATTATTAAAATACTGTCATATCTCTCCAAAGAGCAAGGATTTATTTTGTCAAAAAGTGTACATTTGTGTACTTAGGTGTGTGTGTGTGTGTGTGTGGAGAGTGTTGGGAGAATGTGTGTCCATATACAGTATTGTAGTAAAAAACAAGGCAAATAGCGCCTTTGGAAGACTACACAAAAGAGTCTGGAAAAACAACCAACTGAAAAACCACAGAGCCGTTGTCATACTCACACTCCTGTTCGGCTCTGAATCATGGGTCCTCTACCGGCATCACCTACGGCTCCTAGAACGCTTCCACCAGCGTTGTCTCCGCTCCATCCTCAACATTCATTGGAGCGCTTTCATCCCTAACTCATTGGAGCGCTTTCATCCCTAACGTCGAAGTACTCGAGATGGCAGAGGTCGACAGCATCGAGTCCACGCTGCTGAAGATCCAGCTGCGCTGGGTGGGTCACGTCTCCAGAATGGAGGACCATCGCCTTCCCAAGATCGTGTTATGTGGCGAGCTCTCCACTGGCCACCGTGACAGAGGTGCACCAAAGAAAAGGTACAAGGACTGCCTAAAGAAATCTCTTGGTGCCTGCCACATTGACCACCGCCAGTGGGCTGATATCGCCTCAAACCGTGCATCTTGGCGCCTCACAGTTTGGCGGGCAGCAACCTCCTTTGAAGAAGACCGCAGAGCCCACCTCACTGACAAAAGGCAAAGGAGGAAAAACCCAACACCCAACCCCAACCAACCAATTTTCCCCTGCAACCGCTGCAACCGTGTCTGCCTGTCCCGCATCGGACTTGTCAGCCACAAACGAGCCTGCAGCTGACGTGGACATTTACCCCCTCCTTAAATCTTCGTCCACGAAGCCAAGCCAAAGAAAGAGTAAAAAACACAAAGTGCTGGAGAAGGTCAGCAGGTCAGTGTCCTTTACGTAGCAAAGGTAGAAATACAGAACCGACGTTTCGGGCTTGAGCCCTTCCTTCATCAGGGTATGAGAAAATGCCGGCAGGTATCTGAGGGGGAGAAGGGATGGCTAGGTGGGTAAGGGGGAGGGGGGGAAAGAACGGGAAAGACAGGAAAGGGGGAAGGGAAAGACAAGGCTAGCAAATCAATGTTAATTCCATCTGGCTGGAGGGTGCCCAGACGGAAGATAAGGTGCTGTTCCTCCAATCTGCGGGAGGTCAGGGTGAGGTAATGAAAAAAAAAAAAGCCATGGACAGGCATGTGGGTCTGAAATGGTTGGCCACAGGGAGGCCACTGTTGTTGCCAACGGAGAGGAGGTGCTCAGCGAAGCTATCCCGCAATCTGCGACCGGTCTCTCCGATGTAGAGAAGGCCACAAAGGGAGGACCGGATACAGTAAATAAGTCCTCTGGAAATACAGGTGAAGTGTTGCTTCAGTTGAAACGCCTTTTTGGGGCCCTGGACCGTGGTGTGGGAGGAAGTGTGGGTGCAAGTGTTGTACATCCTGCAGCCACAGGGAAAGGTGCCGGGGTAGGGGGGCAGGGATTGGAGTGCACAAGGGAATCATGGTGGGAGTGGTCCTTGCAGAAGGCTGAGAGGGGACGAGAAGGAAAAATGTATCTGGTGGTAGGATCCTGTAGTAAGTGCAGAAATGTTGGCAGATAATGCATTGGATGCAAAGGCTGGTGGGGTGATAGGTGAGGATGAGGGGGATTCTACATTTGTTGCATCTGGGGGTAGAGGGGACCAAGGCAGATGAGTAGGAAATGGAGGAGATGTAGGTGAGGGTGATGGTCGTAGAGGGGAAGCCATGTTTGTGGAAGAAGGCAGACATTGTGGAAGATCTGGACTGGAATACCTCATCTTGGGAACAGATGTGGTAGAGACGGCTGCCAGACTCAACAAACATAGAATTTCCCCTCATCCTCACTTACCACCCTACCAGCCTCCACATCCAATACATCATCTGCCCAAATTTCTAGCACTTACTACAGGATCCCTCTACCAGACTCATTTTTCCTCCTCTCTCAGGCTTCCACAGGGGACCATTTCCTCTGTAATTCTCTCATGCACTCTAATCCTTCCCACCACACCCCCCACCCCCATCTCCCAGCACCTTTCCCTGTGGTTGCAGGAGGTCCAACACTTGAGTCCACACCACGGTCCAGGGCCCCAAACAGGCGTTTCAAGTGAAGCAACACTTCACTTGTACATCCACAGGACTTATTTACTGCATCCAGTGCTCCCTCTATGACGTTCTGAACATCGGAGAGACCGGTCGCAGATTGGGGGATCACTTCGCTGAGCATCTCCTCTTCGTCGGCAGTAACAGTGACTTCCCTGAAACCAACCATTTCAATTCTGAATCACACTTCCAGACCCTCATGTCTGTCCATGGCTTTTTGCATTATCCCACCCTGTCCTCCCGCAGATTAGAGGAACAAGACCTTATCTTCTGTTTGGGCACCCTCCAGCCAAATGGCATTAACATTGATTTTTCTGCTTTCTGCTAACTTGCTCGCCTTGTCTTCCCCTCCCCTTTTCCTGTCTTTCCAGTTCTCTCCCCCCACTTCCCCCTTACCCACCCAGCCATCCCTCCTTCCCCTCATTGCTGCTGTCCCCTCCCTCCCCTCATCCATCTCCCTCCCCCCATCCTTATGTTCAGATGCCTGCCAGCATTTTCTCATACTCTGATGAAGGAAGGGCTCAAATCTGAAATGTTGGTTATGTATTTCTACCTTTGCTACATAAAAGACACAAACCTGCTGAATTTCTCCAGCACTTCGTGTTTTTTATTTCAACCACAACGTCAACAGATTTCCGTGATTTACTTCTTACTACAGTATTGTAGTGTGGATTGTGGAGGGTCATGTGACCTCTCCATCTTGAACCTAATCGGAAATTGCATCACCTGCCAATTAAGGTTGGACTTTGCCCACCTTTTAGTGCACACCTGACCACTGGCCACTTTAATCACCTAGTGATTAGCTGGGCTGGACCCTCACGCCTACTGTACTATAAAGGCAGCCATGTGCAGTAGCTCTTTCTCTTTTGCTCTTTGGCTCTGAGATGAGCCCTGCTGTGGACTAGGCTGGAGGAGTCATTGGTAAAGTATGCACTACTGAGGGACCTGAGCTGTTGTATTCTGCTGTAGTTGTAGATAGCATCTGAGCTGTGCCCATGTTAGGCGAGGAATGGCGGGCAGCGTTATGTCGTCCTTGGCTGTGAGAAGACTGTATAAACAGTTGCTAGTATTGGTAGTGTTAAGTCTGATGTGACTGGTTTCATTGTGTTGTGTGACTGAGAATACTTGCGTGTGTTATCCCATTTGCGATCCCCTTAAGAGTGTTTCAATAAAGATTATTTCTGCATTCAGCTTGTGTCCAGACTTACTATTCTTTGAACCCACCAAAACTTTTCCCTTCCTGCACAAGTATGTAACTGCAATTGAGAATGTGTGTGTGAGTGCATGCCTGCAGAAAGAATGTGGTGGGTACAGGAATCCACATCACCCATGGCCCGGAACCACATCTGCTCCGACAATCTTGTTCTTGGTTGACCTGTTTCCAAGCAGCTGCTCATGTCCATTGCTGTTCTGTACTTTTGCTTCAGAGTAATTGGTCAAACCCTTGTCACCACTTTCTGGGTAACATCCTTGTCCAAGCTACTTGCATATCAGATGTTGCCTCAGCGTGGCCATCAATCCTATTTAATGCTGCAGGTGCAGGAAATCTGCAGTAAAGCAGAAAATGCTGGAAAAACCCAGCAGATCAAGAAGCATCTAGGGAGACTGATGCAGAGTTAGAATTTCCAGTTGATGATTGGGAAACATTAGAGAAAAATAAAGCGCAACCATTTTTTCTCCTTTACATTTGTCTTTGTCAGGTATTGGGGTAGACCATTTGCTGCCCTTCTCTGCAGGAAGACAGAGTAGTTGGGACAGAAGGAGGGAGAGGGAGAAGGGTATGGGACTGATGATAACATAGATCACAGAGTATTATTGCACTCAACATCCCACTGAACTGGAACCGTCAGAGAACAACATTGGTTGCACGAGATGTGTGTCATGGAGATACACTGAGCACCAGTAGGCCCAGGTGTTGGGAATTTGGTGCAGGTGTTCACAAAGTGACAGGGTAGTGGGCTATGTACACCCTCATCTGTACTGCCCCAGATCAGGACATTAATTAGCAGCATCTACAGAGCCAGATTGAGATGGACAGTGAGCTGTCGGCTTCACTGAATACAGGAGTGCAAGG
Source organism: Narcine bancroftii (assembly GCF_036971445.1). Taxonomy (NCBI): domain Eukaryota; kingdom Metazoa; phylum Chordata; class Chondrichthyes; order Torpediniformes; family Narcinidae; genus Narcine; species Narcine bancroftii. The sequence continues at coordinate 31,890,578 of NC_091480.1, read as the reverse complement.
AGATTGGAGGAGTTCACTTCTAACCTCTCAGAAGTCAATGGGCTTCATTCCAGGTGTTCAGCGCACCTCATTGCAAGGGTTTGGTAGCCAACCCATTGCACTGTGTTGACTGGTTCAGGTGACAACTGCGGTGAAGAAAAGAGACCAAAGTTTTCCTGCATCTGTACAGTTTCAAGTTGATCTGGTTTGACACTGGGAGAAACAGTAACATGACACCAGGGAGTAGCTTGACGTCTTCGCTGAACAGCGAGATGCCACTCATGAGCAGATTGCAGTTCTCAGTACAAACCTATGAGAATCTCAGGGCTGTCCAGGAGCAACAAAGTTGCCCATCTGCAGATGCCTCCTGAAAGGTCACAGGTGGCTGTCCTGCAGGGACAGAGAGAAAACACATTGGAATTCATCTCTCTCTCTCTTGTAGCAGCAGCCACATGTCCCCCACCTTTCCTCCATCCTGCCCCAATGCCCACACACATAATTTATACACCAATTCATTGTGAGCAAAATCCAGCTCAGATTCTAACTGAACAAGACCATTATCTCATGATCTCAGAGTGGGTCAGCTTCAGTGAACATCAAGCCATTTTCCACAATCAAGTGAGTTCTACCTGCTGCCAGCTGTGTGAGTCACAATGGCTATGCTATCAGCAAACACTGATTCTTTTCACATCGTGGATTGTGTAGACTTAATACTGAACACTGCCTGAAACACATCAAGAGTTTGCAGAGGAGCTAGTGGAGTTGTTCAAGTGAACCAGTACGGACTTGAAGGGCCGACATGGCCTGTTTCCGTGCTGTAAACGGTTATATGGTTATATGGTTAATACATCAGTCCTGCATTGAAATATGAGATGGTGAAATAACCTAATACACAACTCCATCTCTCCCACTTTTCATCAAAAGCAAATAAGTTTACATTATTGCACTGAGAATGATGTCAAGTTTGTTGACAGATCCACAGAGGACATCAATGTTTTCTCTGCATTCTGCAGTCCTGAAATAAACCTGGAATAAAGATAGCAGAATAATTTTATTTGTGAAGGCTCTCCGCTAGATCAATTTTGGGGAAAAAAATTGACCAATTCTTCCATTGGAATGATGCAGAAATAAAAGTGTTTGAAGACAGATGTCAGATAATTGAAGTTATACAATTTCAGGGCAAAAGAAATCCATTTAATCTTTTAAGTTCACCTTCAGAATAACCTTCAGAAAACGTGTCTCAGCAGTTTAGGGATTTAACTATGTTGTCATAATGTAAACAAAGGCCAATTCATCTGTAGCTTTTGCAACATGGAACAAATCTGAATTATGGGCATCGTAGCCACCAAGGACTTCAAAGGTATGACAGGAATGAAGGGATTTGGAGTGCAAGAATTTGTTTAAATTTATGAGAAACCTTGTGAATAATGTATTAATGAAGAAATGAGGAAGAGACCTTAAGCGTGTAATATTGCTTATATCTATGCAAAGGAAACTTGTCCAGGGTTTCTATGAAAAGAAGAAAAAAATGTTCTAACAATGTTTTACCTGAAACATTAATTCTGCTTCTCTTCCTGCAGATGCTTTAAATACTCAACCTCTTTTCTGTTTTTATCATATGTGGAAAAAAACTCACACTGGAGAATAAAATAAAGGCGAATCGAATGCAGTTAAATACCACTGCTGTTTCTGTGTGTGTTTTGAGTCCCCAATTAGGTTGTAAAGCAGATTGTGTAGGAGGCTGTTATCAGCCCTACTTAGCAAGCAGTCTGCAAAATATTTACTTAAACTTAGACACATAAGAGAACAAAGGAAAATAAAAAAAATTGCAGATCCACATCAAACATCAGAAATGAAGGGAGAAGAGTTCTGACCTTGGTGGTCATAACAAGCTCCTACATTTACTTTATTTTTGTGTAACTGTGCGTGTTTGATGTTTTTTTTTGTATTCTTTGAAATATACGAACACTGCCTCAGAGAGACGGAAGATACATTCTCATTAATTTGTTGGAAATGTGGTTTTCATCATGAACTTTTAGAGTAATGTCACCAGCTGCCGATAGATTTAACAGATGTACATTTTTTAAAGGTTTTACTGTTGCTAAATCAAGGTAATTTATAGCAGTTAAAAAAATGGGTTCGAATCCTGCGCTGAGTTTAAGGAGTTTGTACGTTCTCCCCGTGTCTGCATGGGTTTTCCCTGGGGGCTCTAGTTTCCTCCCACTGTTCAAAGCATATGGGGGTGTTGGGTGGCAAGTACTCATGGGCCGAAATGGCCTGTTACTGAGCTGTACATCTAAATTTTAAAAATTTAAATTTAATAAAAAGAGTAGCTTTGCAGAATTGCTCAATTACAGTTATATCCCGATGTCTTGTTTAAAATTATGTTGAAATGTGTGCAAGCAATGTTTTTTTAACCTCCAATAAATTTCAAAATGCTGTTACTTTTGTGCATTATAAACCCACCCAGTGTGGTTTCTCACAATCAAGAAGTGTCTCTCCTTCCAAGAATCAAAATTGTCAAGTTCTGCTTATCAAATTGCAATATGATAAAGAGAACTTGATAACTTTTGATTCTTGAAAAGAGATACACTTCTTGATTGTAAGATATCATCTTTGTTTTTTGATATATGTGAAAACGTGATCTTTTTAAATATTTTTATTTATTTTTAAATAAGCACGCATATACAAAACAATTATGGAATACATAATATTAATAACAAATGGAAAATTTGATAACTCATCAAACTATAATGCACATATAACCATAATTCAAAATTATAACAAAAAGAGAAAAAAAAGATACAGCATAAATCTGAACCCTATCCTCTAACCCAAGGTGTATGAGTAGAGAAAATATGTTCTTCACTCATAGAATAAAAGGGCAAATATAAACATTTTGAAAAATAATATAATGTCTAGAGGTTATGCAAGTAATTCAAGGATGGTCCCCACAACATTTGAAACTTTATATTTGAATTTTTAATTGAATAACTTCTCTTGTCTAAATTTAAACATGACATAATGTCCCTCAACCATTGAGCATGAGTAGGTAGGGCAACATCCTTCCATCTAAACAATATTGCATGTCTAGCCAGGAGTGATGCAAAAGACAGAATTCGACATTTAATTGGAGTTGGAGAAATATAATCTTCTCCAATTATATCAAAAAGAGCAGCCAGAGGCTGAGGCTTTAAATTTACATTTAAAATTAAAGAGTTTGAAATTCCTCCCTCCAGTATTTTTCAAGACAAGGACATGTCCATGAAAAGATATTCGAGATTCAAGATTCAATTTATTGTCATGTAATGAAACCAGTGTCATATCACACAAAATTGCTTTAGTCTACTGTAAGGCAAACAGATTTACCTCTTACAGTCAGAGAAAGAGAAGCAAAAGTGAGTTCCTACCCCACACCCCCTCCCCCATCACTGAGTGTCCGTGGATTCACCTCCAGCTCTCCCGCAGCCTCCACAGCCACATAGAGTCCAGTCCAAACCATTAGCAACCCGAGCTCCAGATCCGAACTTCTGACGCGATCAAGAGTTCTTCAGTGCCGTCAGCACTCTCTCACATCCTAGTTCTGATACCTGGTACCCTTTCAGCCAGTTTCAAGCCAGTCACCCGCAGTCTGCCGCCAGGGGCGAGTCCCTTAAACGCAGTCTCCAGCAGCCCGCAGCCTGCGTGGTTCCTTGCCTTGATAGATCTCCCAGACTTTCTCACACTACAACCGATCTTTTAAAATGAAGGAAGTCTGGCAGTGCATTCAAATGGCCAGAGGAGCAAATCACTTCAGACTCTACATACGCGCGCATGCACATTTCCTACCATTTATTATTGCCAAGTGCAGATGCTAGGAATCTGATATAAAACTAAATACTCAGAAGAAAGGGAGAAAAGTAGTGGGGGGGGGGGGGGTTGTTCATTTTACAATACTTTCGGAATATCACAAGTTCATTTCTCCAATAATACTGATATACCTGATGGATGAGTCAGTTGTGCATTTTTGAGCAGGTAACATAATAAATGAACATAATTTAATTGAGTTGCTTTCCCTACTGCCACGGTTCACCCTTTTTCAGTTGTGAATGGGTGCAGTGGTATCAGCACCGACAGAATCCAAGCCCAGGATTGGGTCATCCCCAGGAAAGATCCAAGACCATAGCCTTTTATCTTGAATGGTTGTGCCTTGTTTACCCTGGGCCCAAGCTGTTGAGTCCTTGCTCTGTGGGATTAACACAGCATCTCCATATCAGTTTCCACCTGTGCTCTTCCTGAGATGATACCTATTTCTCCTCGGTCATGACCTCTGGTTTGTGGTGTGTATCCAATCACCACTGCCTTCTGCAATATCTGATATCAGGTAATTCTCATCCTCCCTGTGTTTAACAACATTGATACAGAGTGACTTGTCATCTCCCGTACATTTATAGTTGAAACTTCAAGCTCCTTCACAATATATGCACAGCTCATCTCCAGTGTTGTGCAAGTATGAGCTATCAGTTGACTTTCCAGAGAAATCAAGATGCTTTTCTGAGGCCACACAACACAGATTCTGCTGTGTCTTTTTTGTTGATTCATTTGACACCTTGCTAATGTAAATCCAACCAGGGCTTACTCCAATGGGGCAAAATTTCCCCCGATCACTAATGTGTCCCAGTAAGTGTTATACATCCGCAAAGTACATAATCTCTTCATCATCAGCTCAATATGGCCTCCAACCAATTCTGGTGATCCAGCAGCCCATGAAGGACAGAGCCTTCATCTGAAACTTAAATTTTTGCCTACATCACTTCAGTTTCAGCCTGCAGACCATTTTATTTTGTTCGCTAAATCTAGGGAAAATTTAGATTTGAGCAGAAATGACTAAGTATGGTGACATTATCATCAATTCTTTTTCAATATTTGGATGGATGTATGCCAAATCATCATGATACAAAGAATCTTATTCAAAGAGATTTATTTATTTGAAAAATAATCATATAGTTGTCATATAATGTCATTCAATACTTGTTTCTTCTATTTCAAGATGCATTTTGATCTTCAAGTCAATCGTTTCATCGCAAATCACTCTGTTCCCAGTACTTAATGTCCTTATATATCTCTTATTTATGACCTTAAAGCAAATCATTTATGGAGCTATCTTTCTGATTTCAACTGATCAGTGTGGAGTGAAAAGAGGCCCTAAAGTTCGAACCTTCCCAGATAACCCTTACAGTGGCTGTCCCCAGCTTCAGCCATTCCTTCGCACTTCGTCCTGTAGCACTGGAACACCAGTGACCTACAGGCAGACCAGTGCGATCCTTTGACTCCAGTGACATTTTTTCGTTCAGTGTGCACTCCTGGAAACAGTCCATACAGCAGGATCCTATACGTGCGGTTCATCAGGATAAGCCTCGAGAAATAACTTTGCATCCCCATAATTTTTGATTTGATGAACGTGAGTACTGACGAAGATCTTGTCATTACTGTAGAACTTCACTCTCCCCGACTCTGTTTATTGCAGAGTGGTAATGTGATTATTGACAGCAGTATAGAAATCCTGACAATTTTATAGTAAATGACAACAAAATAGAATATTTTATGAAGTGGTGAAATGCTTCTATTTGGCACTGAGAACTTAGAGCAATCTTAATCCAGCTGATCTAGCTGACACTAGGATTCCCTTTCGGAGGACTTTCTTTCATCCTTTGAATTAAACCTTTCACTGCTGTGCCCTCCCTCTCTATCCACCTATTACCGCCTGCCTGTGGGTTTTGTGCTCCTCCTCCTGCCCCTCCCCCACACCATTTTGTTCGGGCACCTGCCTACATTTTGCTCATAGTTTGATGAAAGGCTCAAGTCCGAATCATTGGTTATGGTCCTTAAAGCAAGCGGGGCTGGTGACCATGTGGAGACTACTGAAGACTGAACAGTGCAACGCTACCCAATACCGCACATTCAGGATTTAGCCGCAAATCTGCATCGGAAATGGTTCTTTTTCAGAGTGGGCCTTGTGAAAGGTTACCACCAAATCCCCGTACACCAAGATGATATGCCCAAGACAGCCATTATAACCCCAATTGAGATTTTTGAATTTCTGAGAATTCTGTTTGGGTTGACTATCATCAGACACATCCATCGGAGCAGTCTTAGAACAGTGCCGCTGGGCGCCACTTGCCTTTATTAGCCACCCACTACGTAATCCCAAACTGAAATACAGCACCTTCGATTGGGAACTGTTGGCACTTTATCTGGCCATGAAGCACTTCTGCAATTTCCTAGAGGGACGGCAGTTCATTGCATTCACCGACCGCAAACCCCTCGCCTTTGCCCCATCGAAAATATCGGACGACAAGACAACAACGATGTCTTTCTTTTGTCTCAGAATTCACTTGGACATTCGGCATGCATTGAGGAAAGACAACATAATTGCAGACACACTCTCCAGACTTGAGATTAGTTCCATCATGGGCAGCCTGGACTTGAACGCTTTGGCCAAGGCCCAGCAAGAGGATACGGGGGTGCAAGCCCTGGACTGCAGTCACAGGACTTCACTTGCAAGGGCCCAGATAGACTACCCTACTCTGTGACATTTCCACAGGAAGAGCCTGGCCCCTCATATCCACATCATGGCGCAAAAGACTTTTCAACCATGTACCGGGACTGTCGCACCCCTCGATACTCTACAGTCAAACTTATAGCATCCAAATATGTCTAGCATGGGTTGAAAAAAACATGTCTCTCAATGGACAAAGACTTGTCTGGCTTGTCAAAGTGCATAAGCACACCAAGGGTCCAGTGCAGCATTTCCCTCCCACTACCCAGAGATTCCAACACATCCACATTGTCATCACTGGACCTCTGCCCATGTCGCGTGGCCACAAATACATTCTCACCATGGTCAATCCATTTACCCGCTGGCCGGAAGCTGCATAACAACTGAGACTTGTGCCAGGACATTTTTATCTACCTGGGGGACACGTTTAGGGAACCTGTGCATATCACCTCTGACAGAGGTGCACAGTTTACTTCCGCACTTTGGGCTGCACTGTCGCACCTCTGCACCGCACAACTCCATTTCCCCACATCCTACCACACACAAGCCAACGGGCTAGTGGAGCGCTTTCACCGGCACCTGAAGCAGGCTTTGAGAGCACATATCATGGGCCTACAGTGGTTGGATGCACTGTGCTGGGTGATGCTGGGAATACTCATCGCTCCAAAAGAGTTCTTGCAGGCTTTGTCAGTCAAGCTGGTTTATAGCACACCCCTGTTAGTTACAGCCGACATTCCACTCCCACCTGACGGTGGCGATTCCATGGCATCGGAAGAACACTGTCTGGGGGTATTGACTCCAGTCACAGCCACAACACATGGCTCACCACCCACGACTTGGCGCTTTTTGTGTTTGTCTGCAGCCCGACACAGGTGACACAGCTACAGCATCCCTACATCGGACCGTACAAAGTGCTAAAAAACAACGGGTCCACCCTGTTGTTGGACATTGGGGGCAAACATGAGCTGTGTACAAGGGACCAGCTCAAATCCACCCACGTGAACAATGCCAAGCAGTGCCATTTCCACCGCTGTGTCGCCATGGTCAGCCCCCCCCCCCAAAAAAGCCAAAGACTCAGACTATCGTACCAGGGGACGATTCTTGGGGGGGTACTATAGTGGCAGCCGATGGGGGGGGGGAATTTCTCGTTCAAATCATCCCTGTAATGCTGGCCAACCACAAGTCCCGGGGGCCCGCACTGAGATGGCAGTGGATCCCCTCCACCTCGGGGACAAAGCCCATGGGCTGAGAAATGCGTCATGAGTTTTATGACATCATTTCCGATTTTGGAATGGCCGAACCGAAAGTAACTTAAGCAGTGGTCTAAAAAGAGATTAAAACTGTTCTTTGCTGATTACGTGAGTCGGTGTTTTCCTTTGCAGCTCTGCCTTAGAGGGCACCACACACTTTACACCACTTGACCATTTACCAACAATATTTCAGCTCTTCCCTCACGAACCTCCTCCTCAATTTTCCTAACTCAGCTGTTATTGCCATTTTAATGTAGTAACATCACAACTTTAAAATGCATTCCAGGTGATTAAATCTTTCTTCTTTGGCTTGGCTTTGCGGACGAAGATTTATGGAGGGGTAAAGTCCACATCAGCTGCAGGCTCGTTTGTGGCTGACAAGTCCGATGTGGGACAGGCAGACACGGTTGCAGCGGTTGCAAGGGAAAATTGGTTGGTTGGGGTTGGGTGTTGCGTTTTTCCTCCTTTGTCTTTTGACAGTGAGGTGGGCTCTGCGGTCTTCTTCAAAGGAAGTTGCTGCCCGCCGAACTGTGAGGCGCCAAGATGCACGGTTTGAGGCGATATCAGCCCACTGGCGGTGGTCAATGTGGCAGGCACCAAGAGCTTTCTTTAGGCAGTCCTTGTACCTCTTCTTTGGTGCAGCTCTGCCTCGGTGGCCAGTGGAGAGCTCGCCATATAACACGATCTTGGGAAGGCGATGGTCCTCCATTCTGGAGACGTGACCTACCCAGTGCAGTTGGATCTTCAGCAGTGTGGATTCGATGCTGTCGACCTCTGCCATCTCGAGTACTTCGATGTTGGAGATGAAGTCGCTCCAATGAATGTTGAGGATGGAGCGGAGACAACGCTGGTGGAAGCGTTCTAGGAGCCGTAGGTGATGCCGGTAAAGGACCTATGATTCGGAGCCGAACAGGAGTGTGGGTATGACAACGGCTCTGTATACACTAATCTTTGTGAGGTTTTTCAGTTAGTTGTTTTTCCAGACTCTTTTGTGTAGTATTCCAAAGGCGCTATTTGCCTTGGCGAGTCTGTTGTTTATCTCGTTGTCGATCCTTGCATCTGATGAAATGGTGATTAAATACAATTTCAGTAATACTACAGAATACTTTTTCTTTGTGAGAAAGAATGATTCCACAGAGCTATACACTTAGAGAGGAAGCACTTTTTAAGTGTTGACAACTTTGAAATTTCAGAAGCATTTGTTGATGGCGATATTCTAAAAGCTTCTGCTGGTTAAACCTAGACATCCAAGGAGCCTTGTTATAGGACCGTATTCTAAAGGCTATCTCTTCTGATACACAAAGACTCCTGTGGTGATATGTAATTACACCACTAGGTCATCAGGGGTCATCCCGGTGACCTTGTATATAAAGCAGTCCAGAGCTACAGTTTAGCCTTCCATGTTTGTCTTGCAGAGAGACAAGACCTCTTAGTGTACATATTAGTTTATTAAAGCTGTCTTATACTCGCACTGCTGGTGTGGTTCCAACTCCCCCCTCTCTCTCACACACAGCTTGTCTCTCACAGCTGTCGGCAGACCATTATCGATATAGACACAATTAGCTCCCCTTGTTGCCAATATTGCTATGTTAATTTTCTGAAAGCTACTGCACCAAAGGACTGATTTTTGAGCTATGACCTCCTTCACAAGTTAATATGTTTTCATTGCTGACCTCTGTGTATTGAAGCAATGCTGAATGAAACATCATATCAGAGATGTGGAATGTGTAAGATATGATTATTGATCATTAAGTCTCATGCATCTAATCTTATTTTAAGTATAGTGAAGATTATAGCAGTGTCCAGACCTATAACCATATGTTCAATCAAAAGGTAGAGGATAATCCTCTTGCTTGATAGCCTTGCTTAAGCTTTTCAGGTCTAATGAGGTGAGTTAGTGTGCCATTCTTCACAATAGAAGTCTCCTTGAGATTGACATTGACCTCTCTGACCAAACCTTCCAGGGTTTCCTTATTATTCTAATATCGTTTGGTACAAAAGCAGATTTATATTTGACCAGATTTACTGCTTTGTCTCTCTGCCTCTGACAAAGGAAAGCTAGGTTTCACTCCTTGAAAAAAAATTGATGCTGCTCTCTTTTTGGTTGCCAACACAATATTTTGATCAGGACCAGACTGTGGTTCCAATCCCGTGCTGTCTGTAAGGAGTTTGTACGTTCTCCTCATGTCTGCGTGGGTTTTCTCCAGGGGCCTTGGTTCAAAAAACATACCAGGGGTGTAGGTTAATTGGGGGTAAATTGGACAGCATACACTCGTGGGCCGAAATGGTCTGTTACCGTGCTATATGTCTAAAGTACTCTGGTAGGACTCGGGATAGCTTCTTCACTCCTCAAAAGGCTGAACATTTATAGGAACACCATATTAGGAAACAATGGTATAAAGGCATGGGGAAACATTTTCAATTATTAGAAATGAAATTTGATAAATTTGTTCTTTATTCTGGATCTGGTTAATGTTTAAGTCATGAAATCAAGCCTCCTTGGATTGCACCAAAGGAGACCAAACCAGATATACCAAACAGTGGTAAGGACTATAAGGTCATGATCAAGGTGTTAGGGGATGGGTTTGTCTTGATGGCTGCCTTCTTAAGGAAGCGTTTCACATAGATGTTTTCAATGGATGGGAGCTCAGAGCCTGTAATGGACCTGGCGATGTTTGCAACCTTCATTGCACTGCTAGTTAAGGAATACATTACTTCAGTATTGTGGGTAGATATTCCCAGAAGATTCGACACATAAGATCATATCAGCAGAGATAAGGAGCAAAAAAGGGTGCTGTCAATTTTCTGGGAGTGTATTATAGAGCACCTAATGGACAACAGTAGACAGAGGAACAGAGAGATGTAATAAAAAGTGGAATTATAGTAGTAGCGATATGCTCTATCAATGACTCCAAAGGCTGAGTGAGGAACAATAGGCTTTAATACACATTAGATTTCAGCTGGCCCAACTCCATGTGCTCGAATGAATGGAAGGGGGCAGGGAGGTCGACCTTTATGGCCAAGTCACAGGAGGAGGGGTTACAGGGGATCGAGTCATCAGTAGGCGGGTCAGCCATTTATACACAGAACAGTATATACATATCACCACAAGTAGGTAATTTCCATTTCCTAAATATGAACTGGGATTACCTAAGCATAAAAGGAGACAGCATTTTTGAGGTGTGTCCAGGAAGCTTTTTTTTTTAAATTTTTTATTTTTCACACCATAAATCACATTAGCCATGATATACACTATTTCTTTTTCACACATATACAGAATGTAAATAAGCCAATAATGCAACTGGATGAGATCATTAGAAATGCAGCTGGCCGAGTTATGGAAGCGTCCATGGGGGACTGTTTTAGAAACAGTATCTGTGTAATTCTGTATATTTCACAGTGGTTATTGAAAAATAGGGATGGCCAGGAGCAAATGTCATAAATTGGGGCAAGGCCAATTTGAGTAAAGTAAGCCTAGACCTGACAGAGGTAGAATGGGAGTATCGACGTACAGATGTGTCTACATCTGAATGGTGGGAAGTTTAGAGCCACTATGTTCCTATAAGGGTGAAAACCAAGTTTAGGGAACTCTGGTAGTTGAGGAATATCAAGTGTTGGATAAAGAAAAAAAAGGAAGTATGTGACAAGTATGGAGGACTAGTAATGAAGAATGTCCATCAAGTACAAAAATTGTAGGGAGACACTGAAATTGCAGGTTAGGAAGGTCGGGGTCCCTATATCAGGAGAGGGATGCAGAGGGAAGATAGCCAGTACAAAGTAAGACAGGGGCTGATAGGTGATCAGTGGAACCAGGAGAGGTGAGGGATGATGGGTAGATGGAGCCAGGTTGGGGGAGGGGAACAGAGGGGAGTTTTTCTCCCTTTTTTTCACCTTTTACACCCACTCCCTATGACCTCACCTGCCTGATTCCCATCACCCACACACCTATCCACCTCACTTTTTTTCCCTTCTTATCCCCTCCCCTATCTGGTCCATCATCCCTTTTTTTACTTGGTTCCAGCACTTTTCAGCTGTCTCTAACTTCCCCTTCCCTCTCTCTGAATGGCTACATCTGCCTAATCTGTTTCTTTATATCCATTTCCATCCATCACCCCCCACCTCCCCTCCCCCTCACCCCCACTGGGTTCCATTTGACATTCGTCCCACCATTTCTTGATTTCCCTAATCATCCTTTAACATTTATCGCTATCTTCCCCTTCTCCAGACCCCATGTGGCTCCATCAGACCATCATTCTTCACCTCATTTGGTTCCACCGATTATCTACCAACCCCAGTCTCACCTCCTTTTCCCATTCAGTCCTGATCCCAGCCTCAAATGTCGACCATCTCTTTGCCTGCACAGATGTTATCTGACCTGCTGAGCTGCTCCAGCAGTTAGATTTTTTGCTCTGGATTCCAAACTCTGCAGTCTCTTGCATCTCTTTTGCGCTCAACGATGGTGACAATGTTTACGCCATGTGTCTGCTGGTCTTGGGGGTGGAAATGAAAGACTGTGGGCCAAGTATTGGAAGATCTGCTATGTATGAATGCATGCCAACTAGTCAGCATGGATGAGATGAGTTGAATGGTTTGTTTCCATACTCTATGATTCAATGACTATATATTCCCATAGTACTCTTGGGAATAGAATTCCAGCATTTAGACTCAGCCCCACCTGGCTGAGTCCCAGGAATGGATAAGCCCCTGCTCGCAAGCAAACTCAGACACCTTAGCAACAGAGGTAGTTGAGAAATTAATAAACCTGTCCCTCACCATCATACTCCACCCTCCCAACCCTAAACAAAGTCAAAGGCCTGAACTAAAGCACGCACAAGTATTAGGTCATTTTGAGAAGAATCAACAGTCATTCTTCCCTGTGGCAAACATTTCAACTGTGGTTCCCTATAATCCCTGACAATGCAGGTCGCCTTGCTATTCATACTTGCTTTCCTGGTTCAGGTTTCTGCTACCAGCGCTCTCCATGCATGGACATGTCGTGCACACGGAGTCTACAAGTGAATTATAAAATTCAGACTTTGACCCTGAAAACTTCAGATATCATTGAGCAATTGCTTTTTAAAAAAAAAATTCAATTCAATTGTATGACAACTTAAAAAAGAAAGTGCCATATGAATGAATTTCTCGGCTATGGTGTTAAATAGATCTGTGTGATCAAGATTCCAAGCTATTGACTCCAATTGCTTTATATTTCTTATAAGTTTATCTACTGCACTTTCACAATTAATGATTCATTTCATTTGGATTACTCGCAGGAATTCAAATCAGCACATCTTTAAGGGTAAAGACAAAGCTCAAGAGAAATACCAAATGACTGAACAATTGTCTGCACAACGTCAGTGCGCAGGTTTGTTGTGTGATTGATACCAGGCCTCCTTTTGTCTTCTCCTTTGCATCGTCCTTCTAATGTCTAATAAAAGCTCATGGTCTACATAAGAATTTTTTTTACCTGATTCATGATTGTTGTGTTAATTATAAATAAGGTTATTTGATTGCAACACAAAGAATATTGTATTTAATTTTGTAACATGGAATACTTTACACTAAGGCTTGTTCATCTCGAACCAACATGGGTGGAAGACACTAGGCACTGTGCCACAATACAAACATTTCACATCAGAACAGATACCTTCGTGAGCATACCATCAAAGGAGAAAAAATAGAATCCATTGAAATATTGCTGATGCATTGAAGTATTATCATATTAATTATCCCCAGTGAATCAACTATACAGAGTTCTGCTTTCTACTGCCTTGAAAGGTTAGAATAAATGGATTTAAAGGAGGGATTAGAATTTCTATACATTAACTTGGCAAGCAGCTATTGTACAAAGAACACAGAGCTGCATATTAGAACTTAATTTGTGATATAGTTCATCAGTAAATTCACATGTTGGATCTTAAAGTTGTAAAATCTTAGTACCAAAGCTTTTGTATGAATTCTGGCTCTAGCTATCACTGGTGTATAAACTGTCTTGATCCAGGGCAGGATTTACAAATTCTAAGAAAATATCCAGGCTGGCACTTGTTCTATCTCTCCTATAAAAATCACATTTTAAAATTCCCTTGGAAGATTTTTTTAATGTCGGTTTAAGTGAAGGTAAATAGAAGAAAAAAAATGCTCTAAGGAGAGAAATGAGTAACAGAAAATAAATACACTTAAGAAGTGAATGTTCCAAAGAACAGTATCATAAAAAATAGGAAGGGTTCCGGGAATGCAGTCATAGAGCATTAGGGCACAGAAACAGACCCTTTGGTTCAATTTGCCCATGCCAGGCAAGATGTGTCCCTCAGCTCACCCCATTTGGCTGCATTTTGCCCATATCCTTCTAAATCTTCTCTATCCAGGTATTTGTCCAAATGAACCCACCTTTACAGCTTCTCTGGCAGCTCATTCCAAATAACCACCACCCTCTGTGTGAAAAGGTTGCCTGTCACATCCCTTTAAAATCTTTCCCTTCTTACCTTAAACCTCTGCCTTCTAGTTTTAGACTACCCAATCCTGGGGTAAACATTATGACTGATCGTCTATCTAAGCCCCGCATTATCTCACATACCTCTATAAGGCCACCCCTTAACCCTCAAAGCTCCAGAGATAAATAACCCAGGCCATCTAATCTCTCCTTATAACTTAAACCTCCAGTCCCGGAACATGCTCATGAATCTGTTTTCCACCTTTTCCACTTTAATGACATCTTGCCCAACCATAATTTCACACAATACTCCAAGCGTGTCCTTACAACATCTTTTGCAGCTAATCAAGAGTTAAAATTAAATGGAAAAGCGCAGACAAAAATTAATTCTCTGAAAATGTAGATTTCAAAATAATCTGGGAAATAAGGGCAAGAAAGAAGAAAATGTTCAGAATAACATTTCCTAACTCAGTGCATGTGTGGGGGAGGATTACTGTGTGTCCTCTGCAATAGCTCTGTGCAAGGTGCCACAATGTCTGCCATTAGAATCAGAATTTATTATCATGAACAAGTAACAAAATTCATTGTTTTGTAGCAGCATCACGGTGCAAACATTCATATAAACCACCTTACAACAATAAATGAAAAGAGTGCACAAAAGTCAAGTCAGGCAGTGTCTTTGGTTCATCGATCATTCAGGAATCTGATGGCAGCGGGGAAGAAGCTGACCTTGTGCCTGATTCTGAAAACTTTGTAAAGATAAATTGATAGGCAGTGATTGGTCAGCGAGTCAATAATTATTGTATTAAATAGTTAAAGGTGATAAGAGGTACATTAAATCAGCAAGAGAGTGAAGGGGGAATCAGAGATAGTTGGGAATAGAACAAAATTAATGCAGGGATGCAACAGTGAGAAATGTGAAGGATTAAATTATCACTTTTATTTATTGTCCATACCATGCTCGCACGGTAAAGACAAGAGAGCATTTCTCTAGGACATTGGAGCATATTTACATAAATATAAGAATACAAGTTAGAATTAAACACGATAAAATGTATACAGTAAAAGTCCACAGTACACTATCCACATATGTTCTGAGAATTCAGGAGTCTGATGGCTTGGGGAGAAAACTCTGTAGCCCAATCTGGATGTTAGGGCCCGAGAGCTACACTACCTTCTACCAGTTGGCAGAAGGGTGAACAGTTTAGGTGATGGGTGTGTAGAGTCCTTCACAATGTTTATTGCCTTTCGCCTGCATCAAGTGTTGTAGGTGTCCTTCATGGTAGGAAGAGAGCCCCCAATGATCTTTTCTGCTGACTTCACTATCCTCGGTAGAATCTTGTGGTCTGAGGAGATACAGCTTCCAAACCAGGCGCTGATGCAGTTGCACAAGATGCTCTCAATACATCCTCTGTAGAATGTAGTGAGGTTGGAGGGTGGGAGATGAACTTTCCTCAGCCTTCGCAGGAAGTAGAGGTGCTGCTGGGCTTTCTTGGCTATGGAGATTAAGTGGGGGAAAGGAATATAACAGAGAGCATCAGGAATTGGAGGACCAGCAGAAATAGAGGATAGAATGGCAGCAGAGATGCTAGCATGAAAAAGTGCTATAATAATCAAGAGGGAAGAGAGCAATTGTTGAGGAATTCGAGATGGCAGAGCATGCAATTAGGCCTTTTATCTCAGCACAACCACACCAAGCAGTGGCCTACCCATCCTATGTTCCAGCACTTGGCCATTGCTTGAGTGATCTCAGTACTCATCTCAACACTTATTAAATGCTTTCAGTAACTCTGCCTCCATCTTTGCTTTCGCAGTGTTCACTGATGTCTGGTTGAAATTATCCCCTCTAAATCTACATCCTCTGATCAAGGGAAAAAAATTGCTGCATCTACCCTTCCTATAACCTTCACCTATATGCCTCAATCTCGTCTCCTCTTAACATCCTCTGCTCCAGATAAAACAGATCCCACCTCTCCATTCTCTCCTCATAAATGAAAAGTTCCATCCAAGGCAACATCCTGGTGGTTCGCCTCTGCATCCTCTCCACTGCTGTCACATCTTTCTCTACAAGTGGCCAAGGTGCAGACTGATGAACCTGGCAGACATCTCTGCTTCTATGCTTCTGTGAGAGACACTCCAAGGCCGATTCATTGAAAAAGAGTGTGAGTTGGAATTACTCTTGCACTAAGGAGGATTGGCCAGAGACATTCTTCCAGCTTTGAGCGATATTAACTATTGGAATGCCAGAAAATGGGGTGAAGGCAGTGATTATTTTACCTGAGTGAGACTTAGGTAAAATAATCAGCGGAGATCACGTGTGGGGCAGAATGGCTGATTCCTGCTTTTAGTTCCTTTGTCCTCAGAGGAAAGCTTATAGAAGGAAAGGAGAGTTGATCAGCAGGGTAGAGAAAACCAAAGCAGAATGGAGAAGGAAAACCCACTGTACAATTCAAACGTTACTCAACAATGAAGACGCTGTTTACATCCGGATTCCGCATGGATGGCAGTCTCTTCAATCTGAGGCGCCTGCAAGCTCACACCAAGACACAAGAGAAACTTGTCCGTGAACTACTCTTTGCAGACGATGCCGCTTTAGTTGCCCATTCAGAGCCAGCTCTTCAGCGCTTGATGTCCTGTTTTGCGGAAACTGCCAAAATGTTTGGCCTGGAAGTCAGCCTGAAGAAAACTGAGGTCCTCCATCAGCCAGCTCCCCACCATGACTACCAGCCCCGCCACATCTCCATCGGGCACACAAAACTCAAAACGGTCAACCAGTTTACCTATCTCGGCTGCACCATTTCATCAGATGCAAGGATCGACAACGAGATAGACAACAGACTCGCCAAGGCAAATAGCGCCTTTGGAAGACTACACAAAAGAGTCTGGAAAAACAACCAACCGAAAAACCTCACAAAGATAAGCGTATACAGAGCCGTTGTCATACCCACACTCATGTTCGGCTCCGAATCATGGGTCCTCTACCGGCATCACCTACGGCTCCTAGAACGCTTCCACCAGCGTTGTCTCCGCTCCATCCTCAACATTCATTGGAGCGCTTTCATCCCTAACGTCGAAGTACTCGAGATGGCAGAGGTCGACAGCATCGAATCCACGCTGCTGAAGATCCAGCTGCGCTGGGTGGGTCACGTCTCCAGAATGGAGGACCATCGCCTTCCCAAGATCGTGTTATATGGCGAGCTCTCCACTGGCCACCGTGACAGAGGTGCACCAAAGAAAAGGTACAAGGACTGCCTAAAGAAATCTCTTGGTGCCTGCCACATTGACCACTGCCAGTGGGCTGATATCGCCTCAAACCGTGCATCTTGGCGCCTCACAGTTTGGCGGGCAGCAACCTCCTTTGAAGAAGACCGCAGAGCCCACCTCACTGACAAAAGGCAAAGGAGGAAAAACCCAACACCCAATCCAAACCAACCAATTTTCCCCTGCAACCGCTGCAACCGTGTCTGCCTGTCCCGCATCGGACTTGTCAGCCACAAACGAGCCTGCAGCTGACGTGGACATTTACCCCCTCCATAAATCTTCGTCCGCGAAGCCAAGCCAAAGAAAAGAAAGGTATTTGCAAGCTGTGATCATAAGGACCAAGACAGAGAAAAACCCACCGTCTTGACCAAATGGAGTCGGAGTTTACACACTAAAAGAAAAAGTAGAGTGCAAGTATGTTATTACAAAATCTGTAATAAAGTAACTTGAAAGTATTTTCTGTTCTCGCAGTCCCAGATTTGACACTATATAACTTTCTTCTTCTTTCTGTTTGTTTTTCTCCTGTCATCCCTCTTTTCAATTTTTTGTTTATTCCAGCTTGCACAGCATGTCTCAGTCAGCCCGACTTGAAAAATTGCCTAGATTGTACAACATTAGCAGCACATGATACAGACAAAGGTTGAATGCACCCTACCAGCTGCACCATGTCACCCTTTTACAGATATACCATAGTCCACCCAATAACCTCCCCATTCCCGCTGCATCCCTGATCAACTTCTCCCCTTTTCAGTTCTGACGTCTCTAACCGGAAACATTAATTGTTTGCCCTTCCATTGATGCCGCCTGATGTGCTAGATTATTCCAGTTTTTTCCCCCCCTGTTTTCTTCCACAAAGATATACAGCTTTTTTTTTGTGCCTTGTTATTTATTGAGAAAGAAGGATAGGGGAATCCAGGGATGGTCACAGTCTATTTCATGACAAATAACATACAAGGACCTGCAGAGAGCATGATGAGAAATTAACACAGAGGATTGAGAGCAATAACCCTGTGATTATTACTTAAGCAATTTACAAACTGACCTTGATAAACTGATTGGGAGGGTAAACACAGGGTTGAAGGAATGGTGTCAGGTGAAAGGTTTGTTTCTTGGGACAATTTAAAAAATTTAAATTTAGACATGCAGCACAGTTACAGGCCATTTCGGCTCACGAGTCCTTGCCACCCAATTAACCTACACCCCCTTATGTTTCAAACAGTGGGAGGAAATTGGAGCCCCCGAGGAAAACCCATATAAACACAGGGAGAATGTACAATTCCTTATAAACTGCGCGGGAATCAAACCCTGGTCCCGATCGCTGGTGCTGCATGCCAACCTTGACACCAGGACTGAGACAGAAATTTTCACCGTGGATACGGACTCTTCTCCCCAAGTGTACTGCAGAGGCTCAGTCTTGAAGAAATGAAGGGAAATGGGGAGGGAGGTCGGTGTTAGAAAATACAATTGAGGTAGGAGGCTGAGGTGACCTTGTAGAGATACTGTATATAAAATCATAGATAATGTGAATGGTCAGTTTTTTTTTCCCCAGGGGTAGACAATTTTAGAACTAGAGGACATAGGTTTAAGGTGGAAGGGGAGAAATTTGAGAGACCTGATGAACAACCTTTTCACTTAGAGCAGGGGTCCCCAAACCTTTTGGACCATCGACCCCTTCAATGAATCCTTGATCCCTCATAAACCCCCAGGCGTGTATAAATAAATAAATAGATAAATAAGTAGACGTACAGTTTCCATATGTGAGGGAAACTGCATATCATATGCATGGTGTTTGAGCCTCCCAGCAACAACCCAAACTTTGTTACAACACGCCAATTGCCAAGTAATAAAGCTGTAAATGAAGCAAGCAAGTGATTACAATACCAGTAAAAACAACCCCTTTGCTTCTGGTTGGGAAGTTGCCAAATGGAGTAGTGTCCAAGTGTTCAGCATCAGCGATGAAGACTCCATTCTCAACATCGGGTGCGGTGCCATCCGCATCAAAGAAGTAGCCTTGGGTTCCAGGACAGGAGCAGGAACCCGGCAGATGTGGGGACATTGGAATCCCAGCAGGAGCAGGGGCCTTGGGTTCTATAATTCTTTCAACCCCAAAAGTTCAATAGACCCTGCCCCCTGGCGATTACTGACCCCCTTACAAAACCCCTGGCATTTTTCGATCCCTTGGATAGTCCCATCGACTCCCAGGGGTCGATATCGACCACTTTGGAGGCCTCTGACCTAGAGGATAGCTCATATCAGAAATGAGCTGTCAGAGGTAGCTATAGAAATGAGTACAACTACAACATACAAAAGACAATTGGACAGATAAATGGATAGGAAGGATTTAGAACAATATGAAACAAACGCAGGTAAATGAGGTCATCATAAACATGGAATGGCAACTTTGTCAGCATGGATGAGTTGCAACAAAGGGCTTGTTGCATGGTCCATGATTGTATGATCTTATGACTCCCGTGACTTTAAAAGGTTAGCCATGATCGTACTGAATGCCAGAGGAAATGCGAGTGGTTGAATGACTGACTCCAGCTCCTATTTCTATGTTCTGAAGTTTACCTGAAGTAGCTTGAGAACAACATAGAAACTGGATTACTGAGGACGGCGCAACAGACTTTCAATGAGTTGAGTGACAGGGTTACATCAAAATAAAATGCGGGTATAGTCTAATGATAAGAAATGGTGGATGTGGAACAAAAACCTGATCATAAACTGCATTAATGGCAGATAAATATTTCAGGTTCAGAGATAAATAGGAAACAAAGAAATTACAACAAAAATAAAAAGGATAAGAAAATAAAACATGATAAAAGATATTATAAAAACAGCACCAAACCTAAAGTTCAGGATAAATCACCAATCAAAGTTCTATCACTAATGCACATTGTCAATGAACTGTACCAGTACAATGCGACGAAACAGAGTTCTTCGGTCCACAGTGCACAAGTGTGAAACATAGAAACATAACACATGTGCAGAAAGTACAGTACATGTATACATATATTTAAATTAAATATTATTAATAAAGAGTGGAGTCTCAGATAGTTCTTTTAGCAGTTTAACATTCAGCCCATGGAAAGAATCTGTTCCTCAGCCTGGTGGTTCTGGCTCTAATACTTCCATACCCTTTTCCGACGGGAAAGGCTGGAAGGTGCTGAGTGTGGGGCGGTAAGGGACCCCACTGATTTTATAAGCCCTCTGTAAACAACAATCCCGGTAAATCCCATCAATGGGGAAGGGGGAGGGAAAGGATGCCCCAGCTATCCTCTTTGCTTCTTTTATGGTCTTGTGGATTAACCTGCAATCCAATGCTCTGCACACCGTGAATCAGCCGGCCAGGATGCTCTTGTTGGAGCTCCTGTAGAAATTTGATAGGATAGTGGCCAGTAGCCTTGCCTGCCTCAGTCTTCTAAGTGCAGTCATTACTGTGCTTTACTGACAAGTGAAGAGATGTGAGAAATGTAAAAAAAACTAATTAAATGCTTGAAACCAAGTTACTGGGCATCAGAGAGACAAGGCATGTCCAGGGGATAGAATTTACTGGAAATTAGGTCATGGAAATTAAACAGGAGAGCATAATTGGACCTGAAGGGTAACAGGAAGTGTAGAAATCCTGGGTAGAACTGAGAATTAGTAAAGGGAGCGTAATTTTGATGGGAATTGTTGTGACCTCCAGACAGCTGGAAATAGAAATACAGAGCTTAGTGCTAGTTGTAAAAGATAAAGGTTATCATAGATTGTTTATTCTTTACATTGACTGGGAGAAGCAGAAGAATCCGAGATTCTCTGAAATGCACTAAGGCAGCCTTCTAGAATAATATGATAAATATTAAACTCCCAAAATGGGCAGTTAAAGGCAAGAATAATTTCAAAAGCACACTGTGTACCCTAAAACTGCAGTGTGAGTTGACACTACATTGGGTAGTGGAGGTGGGTAGGATCCTATTACAAGTCCCATCCTACAAAGGAGATAATCTTCTTTATTAACTATAAATCTGTCTGTTATGGCAAACTTGATTTAAATTGAATGTCTCCAGGCCAGGCTTCATCTGGTTTGACAGGCTCCCACTCCCTCCACACCAATTCTATCCCACAATTTCCCCTCCTTCTTCCTGTTGACTCATCTGACCCCTACATTGCCACAACCAATGCACCAAGCTACACTGCTCTTCCCACAGAATTGCCTTTCTCCATGCACTGGGACTGACTTCACAGGCCTCCAATGTGTCCCCTAATCTACTTTTCCCATGTGAGCTAACGGGCAGGAAATAGAATGATAAATTGATACTGGGCAAATATGCTACTAAATTCAATAGGATCTCCATGTTTCCAGGGATTCTCACACTTGTGTGTTCTCTTGCTCATTCCCTGCTACATTGTGAATAGAATGATCTTGAAGCAGCAAGGGAGCAGACCATATTTCTTTTTCCATATTTCCGTAAAGGTAATAATGGCAACCTTATTATATTTTTCCATATTTCCCTCGCATTGTTTTTAACTGTTCCTTTCTGCATATGCTGCCCTACATTTTTGTTCTTTTCTCATACCCTGCACTATTTCTCATGCAATTTAAATTTAGACATTGAAGTGTATGTCGAAAGAATCAAAAGCTTGTTGATCCAAACCAAGGCTTTTATTAATTAGAGGACTGGAGCGTATCACATGTAGGTCGACCAGTCCAGAATGATCTGGGTCTGGCTAGGAGCAACCCTTTAAGACCTGCCAGTAGGCGTGGCTACACTCTCAGCCAATCACCACCATCCTATACCACAATATATACATATACATATTGGTGATAGAATCCATATTGTCACATTCACCTCTTATTTGAGAACTGACCCCGGGGTGAATAGAGGGCTGTAAAAAAGGAAAAGGGAGGAAAGAAAAAGGGGGGAAACTGGTGGGAGGTTAGGGGCTGTAATAGTCTGGGGGCCTGATCATCCGGCATGACTGCCGTGGTGCTGGGATTGGGGTCGCTGGAGTTGTGTCACTGGCGAGCTCGTTAGGTGCAGCCACCGCTTCGCTCAATTCCCCAATGGCATTGTCGACAGGCTGGCCTGAGTTGGTGGGGTGGTGCTGATCCCTCTGTTCGAGCACGTGACCTAGGGGAGAAGGAGTTGGAAGAGGTTGGGTTGGGCACACTGCTGGGTCCGATCCGGCTTGGGCTAGGTCCCTTACCGAGACTGTGTCCTCCCGCCCGTCCAAGTACTCAATCTATGCATAATGCATGTTTGCATGGAGCAGCATCACTCGGTCAACCAAAGGGTCATTCTTTGAGTACCGGACATGGCGTTGCAGGACAGGCCCGGGAACCATGAACCACGCCAGCGTGGTTATTCCCGATTCTGATTTCCTCGGGAAAGAGAACATCCTTTCATGGGGGGTGGTATTGGTCGTGGTGCATAGGAGGGAGCGGATGGAATTTAGGGTGCTAGTGAGCACATCCTGCCAGCGAGCAGTGGGGAGGCCTTTGGACCAGAGGGCAAGCGTAACTGATTTCCAGATGGTGGCATTCTCACTTTCAACCTGCCCGTTACCGCGTGGGTTATACTGCTCGAAGCAATACCATGATCCAGAAGGTACTGCCGCAGCTCTGCGCTCATAAACGAGGACCCCCAGTCACTGTGGATGTAACTGGGGTACCCGAAGATGGCGAAGATGCTGTGCAGGGCCTCTATGACTAGGAGGCGGTCATGTCCGAGCAGGGTACAGCGAATGAAAAGCGAGAATACTTGTTGATCACCATAAGAATGTAGGTGTTATGGTTGGTCGATGGTAGGGGCCCCTTGAAGTCCACGCTTAGACGTTCAAAGGGTCGGGTGGCTTTGATGACGTGGGTGTTCTCTGGACAGAAGAAGTGGGGCTTACACTCAGCACACACCGGGCAAGCTCAGGTCATGGAGCAAATCTCTTCGAACCTGTAGGGCAGGTTGCAAGCCTTAACAAAGCTCATACCTAGTGAACACTGGATGACAAAGCTCCTCGTGGAGTCTCTGCAGCCTGTCCAGTTGTATGTTGGCGCAAGTACCCTGAGAGTGCATCTGGCGGGTCATGAAGTTTACCAAGCCGATACAATACATCATAATTGAAGGTGGAGAGTTCGATTCTCCACCTAGCGATCTTGTTGTTCTTGATCTTACCTCGCTGAGTATTGCTAAACATGAAGGAGACCGCACATTGGTCGGTCAGCAGTGTAAAGCGCCTGCCAGTGAGGTAGTGTCTCCAATGACATACTGCTTCGACTACGGCTTGGGCCTCCTTCTCAACAGAGGAGCGTCAGCTCTCAGGGCCCTGGAGGTCCTGGAGAAGAAGGCTACCGGCCAGCCAGCCTGGTTCAAAGTGGCCGCCAGTGTAAAATCGGATGCATCGCTCTCTACTTGGAACGGAATGGACTCGTTGATGGCGTGCAGTGTTGCAGCAACGATGTTTGATTTGATGCGGTCGAAGGCCGCTTTGGCTTCAGTTGACAGGGGGAAGGAGGTGGTCTTGATAAGTGGCTGTGCCTTGTCGGCATAGTAGGAGAAAAAGCCCAGGCAGCGTCTGAGTGCCTTTTGGGTGTCGGTGGTGGGGGGCAAGTCCATGAGTAGATGCATGCAGTTAGGGTCTGGCATTACCACCCCGTTCTCCACCACACAACCTAGAATTGCGAGCCGAGTGATCCGGAAGACACACTTGTCAAAATTGTAGGTTAAGTTCAGCCGAATCGCAGTCTGAAAAAATTTCTCGAGGTTGGCATCATGGTCCTGCGTGTCATGGCCACAGATGGTGACATTGTCCAGAAATGTTAAAGTGGCTGTTAGCCCGTTCTGGTCTACCATCTGGTCCATTTCCCACTGGAAAATTGCGACACTATTTCATGACCCCAAAGGATACCCTGAGGAATTGATACAGCCGCCCATTCGCTTTGAAGGCCGTGAAAAGTTGGTCTTCTTGGCAGATCAGGAGCTGGTGATAGGCCGAACGTAAGTCAGTGGTAGAGAACACACGGTATTGGGCGATTTGATTCACCACATCCATGATCCATGGGAGGGGGTACGCATCCAGCAGCGTGAAGCGGTTGACTGCCTGGCTGTAGTCAACCACCATCTGCGGCTTCTCCCTGTTTTTAGCAACCACCACCTGAGCCCTCCAGGGACTTGAGCTGGGTTCGATAATGCCCTCGTCCAGCAGTCTGCGCACCTCGCTTGTGATGAATTTCCTCTCTTCATAACAATACTGCCAGCTTTTGGTGGCCACTGGTTTCCAGCCAGGGGTGAGGTTTGCAAAGAGTGCTGGAAGAGTGACCCGAAGGGTGGAGAGGCTACAAGTGGAGTACCGGGGCGTGGGGGCTGGTAGTGTGGGCTATCACTGGCAGGAGGTCTCCGGGGTGGAGTGGTTACAGACAGAGAGTGGGGCATGGGGCCCCCCATAGTGTAGGGAAATAGTTCGGAAATGGCACTGAAAATCCAATCCCAGCAATACGGGTGCGCACAGTTGAGGGAGGACTAACAGTTTAAAATCTGTAAATGTGATGCCCTGGACATTCAGGGTCATCACGCAATACTTTTTCACCCCAATCGAGTGTGATCTGGTCACCAATGAAATCTTCTGGTCAGTGGGGAGAATGACCAGTTCGCAACAGTGGGCCAGGTCTGGACGGATAAAACTCTCGGTTGACCCCGAGTCAAATAAACAATTGGTATGGTGTCCATGCACTTTAATCAGTTCCATTGCTTTTGTAAGGGGATGGTCCTGGTCCAGGGTCACTAATGCAGAAACCTGTGCTGGGAACAGTGGAGTCTTACGTGATGATGTCACGCAGCGCCAGGCCTGAAGTGCATTGCGTGTGCATGATGACATCACAGAAGCAGTCAGGCTGGAGCTGTCAACATCGAGGAGCTGGGGCTGCTGCCTGCAGTCTGCTAGGGGTGTTGGCCAGCCAACGGTAAGTGCTGGGGATCGCTGCTTGCATTCGGCTGTGGTAGGGCGGTCAGTCGGGCAGTCGTTGGCGATAGCGGCGATGGGTACCAGGTTGGCAGTGTCAGTGGTGGCGGCAGCGTTGGCAGGTACCTGGTCGGCAGCATCAGTGGTGGCAGGTCCCTGGACGGAAGCATCGGGTCCCTGGTTGGCAGTGACAGCCGCAGCAGTGGGTCCCAGGTCGTTAGCGTCTGTAGTGGTGATGGCGGTGATGGGTACCTGGTTGGCATCATCGGTAGCGGCGATGGCGGTGGCAGTGGTCATTGAAGTCGGGGCTCGGGCCTGGGCGGTTGTTCCTCCGAGTGGGAGGTCCAAGAAGGCCAATGTCATCACAGCGAGGGTGGGCTGTACCTTCCATGCTCGGCGCCTGCCCCGTGATGTCAGGCGCTGCCACGCAGTGGAGCCCTCGCTCTCTTTAGACAAGAGCTCTGAAGAAGGGATGTTTGAATGGGAGGGCCTCACATGAGGCGCTGTGTTTGACGACGGCCATTTTGGAGCAACAGACTACAACAAAGTGGCTATTTTTAAAGCACTTCTGGCAGATGGCTTTCCATTCCGGACACTGGGACCTGCTGTACTTATCCCTCCCGCAGAAGTAGCACTTCAGGGTCGCATCAGGCAGTGTAGCAGCGGCCGACAGGCCATTGGTGGGCCGTGGGGTAGTAGGGTTGAGGGAGGGCATCCTACTCACTTCATAGCGTGGGATCCAGCCCTGAGAGTAAACGTCTATACTTAAGACCGCATCCTCCATTGTCTCTGCGATCCAGATCACGTCCTCTAGGTTTGTCCCCCATGCTCTAGCAGGCACTGCCTCACCTCATTCGATCGGACCCCGGCCATGTAAGCATCCCGAATGAGATCGTCGGTGGTCTCAGCAGCAGTTCTGTCTGAGCAGGCACAGGTCTCCCCAGTGCCCTTAGTGCTTGGCTATAAGCTCTACAGGACTCACCGGGCAGTTGCCTCCTGGTTGCTAGTTTGTACTGGGCATAGACCCTGTTTACCAGTCGCTCGTGGAGTCCTTTCAACACCTTCACGGCTGTGATGTAAGTGGCTGTGTCCTAGACGCTCTCATAGACTCTCGGGGACACCATAGACATCAATATTAGTAGTCGATGGCTGTCCACCTCCACGGCAGGGTCAGAGAGTTGTAGGTAAGCTTTGAAACACCTCACCCAGTGCTTAAAGTCATTCAAAGCTGTAGCCGACTGCAGGTCGATGTTGAGGCGTTCCAGTCACAGCATACGCTCCATCCCTTGAAAACTTTCTAGTTAATAAAATGTAGTCCACGTTGAAAGAATCAAAAGCTTGTTGATCCAAACCAAGGCTTTTATTAACTAGAAGAATGGAGCATATCACATGTAGGTCGACCAGTGCAGAATGATCTGGGTCTGACTAGGAGCAACCCTTTAAGACCTGCTAGTAGACGTGGCTACGCTCTCAGCCAATCACCAGCATCCTATACCACAATATATACATATACACATTGGTAATAGAATCCGTACTATCACAGATATACAGCATAGTAACAGGTCCTTTCGGCCCACGAGCTGGTGCTACCCAATTTACACCCATTTGACCTACAACCCTGGTACATTTTGAACAGTGGGAGGAAACCCATGCAGACACAGGGAGAACGTACAAACACTGTACAGACAGCGCTGGATTCGAACCGTGGTTGCTGGCGCTGTAACAGCATTGCACTAACTGCTACGCTAACAGTGCTGCCTCTTATGCTACTCTCTATACTATTGTCTTCTTTATTTGTTATTATTGTGCTATCTGCTGTGTGTATTGACTTGCCTGGATAGCACATAGAAAAAGTTTTTTTTACTGTATCTTGTTACAGAGTTCGGTGTTGTGTATTGGCCTATGTGTTGTGTGGTTTTATGTTAAAAGTGACAGTTTACCTTTGCCAAGGTGAAGGTGGACTGCTGAGAGAGTGGGAGATGGACAAAGCATGTGCAGAAACTGAAAAAGAATTCTGGACTTGGAAGATAAACCACCACTGGGGGTGCTGTGGAGTGGAAGAAGGCCCAGAGCCTGAGTCATGGTCTGGAGAACAGTTTAGAATGTTGGGATTTCAAAAAGGATGAACATTCTGAGGGCAGCCAGAAGGATCCGGACCAAGTCAGTGGTTCCTCTCTCTGCAACTTCGAATTTTGTGCTCTCTCTCTCTCTCTCAAAGATCTTTTGGCTTCAGTTTACCAAACTGAATTTTGTTTATGACCTTTCCTTCAGTTGAGATCAAAGTTTTGTGAATCTTGTGTGCTTTGTGTCTAAGTTTTTCTGTGGGCTGGTTGGAAGTGTAGCTTAGACTTTAATTACATAATGTTATATTAGGCTGGGGAATTTATTAGTTTTACACTGTTATAGAAATTTGCATAGTAACCAGTGGGCATTGTTATAAAAGGGGGGTTTTGAATTAAAGTTTGAAGGTGAATTTTTGTGAATAAAGTAATTGTTCATCTTTACCCCTGTGTGATATGCCTTCTTTCTGGTTACTGGTTTGATCTTGTAACACTTTGTACATATGACAATAAACAATTCCATTCAATTCAACTCATATTAGATTTTGTGATAAATAATGACCCTGAATTAGTTAAAAAATGATTAGGAAGTGAACACCTGGCAAAAAGTGACTGTAGTATCCTTAATTTTGACTGTGGATTTGAGAAGAGTGGGTCATGAGCTAAATCTTCAGGTAAGGCAGATTTTAGATTGAATTGAGGTGAGGCAGACATTGATCACAATTGAATGTGTGGAATGAGAAATTGGAACTGTTTTAGAAGCACATAGTGAAATACAAGACCAAACAGCCTCGAGGGTAAGAAATCTTTGCATGCGATTAAACAGCAGTGGAAAGGAGAAATATTAATAATATAAATATGAATATAAAAAAAACAATAAAGTTCCTCCAGACAAAATACAATTATTGAGTCCAAGAAGGATAATACAGGACTGGATAATTGTAATTGGCTGACCACTGCTTAAAATGAGGAAAATAACAGGCCTCATGTTTTCATATACAGGTACTCCCCGACAAACGTCCGTGTTCAGTTCTGGACGACCGGTTGTATCTCGGGATGGACGTATGTCGGAAATTCTCTGCTTGTGATACTGAAGAGTAAAACGATCGATTTTCCTTCCATTCTCTATCTCTGAATTTTCTCATTCTCTCTATTGTTGCGGCCCCAAAGCACCCTGCGGACTCTACTGGCCTCTAAAATCTGTCTGACCATCAGAATGTTGAGTAACAGGATCAGAAAAATACAGGGCACAAGGAGTTAAAATGTGGTGAAATATCTCAATATGGTGGCCACCAAAGCCAGCTCTCGCGAGAGGTTGGACACCAGCCATTGTGGCAGCCACCATAGATAGGTCCAATTTTCACTGTCATTTAAAAAAAATTTTTGGTCATGTATGTGGATGAACGGAAGTCACATAGGTTGCAAGGCAGGGAGTACCTGTATCATATAACCTACAACAGAGGAGCCATTCAGCCTATCCAGTTTCAAAAGATTCCCAAAAAACACTCCCCCATTCGCTGTACTTATGGTCTGACTTCTCTGGATAGCATGCACCTTTGTTGCACACAACAATTCATCTTACTTCTTTGTAAACTTCCCTATGATTGACTAAGTCAGTGAGGATACCTGCTGCCTTCAGGCTTCTTCAGTTGAGTGAACAAAGAGAAGCTAGAGTGTTCAGGCAGCATCCATGGAGAAAAAGAGTCAAAGTTTTGGGTCTCTAAAAAGGGCCCTAACCCAAAACATTGACTGACCACTTTCATCCATGGATGCTGGAAAGCCTGCCGAAACCCTCCAATGTCTCTTTGGTCACTCTAGAATCAGCATCTCCAGTTTTTGTGTTTCCCCAAGGAAAATCCATGGTCTCATTGGAATGGAAGGGAGTAGAAAGATATAGACCTACAACAGGCAAATGGGATTAGCCTAGATTGGCATCATGTTCAGCATGAATGAGGTGGGGCAGAAAGGATGAGAAATATTATCAGTGATATTAGGAATAAATATCGCCAATGACCAGGCCTGGGACAAACACATTGTCCCAGGCAGTCAATAAAGCAAACCAATGCCTCTGCTTTGTTGGAAGTCTAAGAAATTTTGCCCCTCAACAAGAGGGATATGGGCCAACTGCACGCAGGAGGGACTAGTGAGAGTGGGACATTTTGGTCAGTGTGGGCATGTTGGGCTGAAGAACCTTTTCCATTCTGTATGACTCTGTGAAAGCATACTTGCTGGATCTAATATCACATCATGATTTTGGAACTGCTTGGCTCAAGATCATAAAAAACAACAGAAGACAATGAGTACAGTTCAGAACATAACGTTAACCTATGTCCCCTCCATTGACTCCACCTTCATCTCCCGAAAGCTAGCCAACATACTGAAGGACCCTTTAAGCCTGGGTACACACTCTTCTCCCTCCTCCCATTGGGGAAAAGGCTGAAAGATCACGCACCGACAGGCTGAAAGACAATTTCTTCCCCGCAACCATCTTTTCTTTCTTTGGCTTGGCTTCGCGGACGAAGATTTATGGAGGGGTAATGTCCACGTCAGCTGCAGGTTCGTTTGTGGCTGACAAGTCCGATGCGGGACAGGCAGACACGGTTGCAGCGGAAAATTGGTGGGTTGGGGTTGGGTGTTGGGTTTTTCCTCCTTTGTCTTCTGTCAGTGAGGTGGGCTTTGCGGTCTTCTTCAAAGGAGGTTGCTGCCCGCCGAACTGTGAGGCGCCAAGATGCACAGTTTGAGGTGAGATCACATTGGCGGTGGTCAATGTGGCAGGCACCAAGAGATTTCTTTAGGCAGTCCTTGTACCTCTTCTTTGGTGCACCTCTGTCACGGTGGCCAGTGGAGAGCTCGCCATATAACACGATCTTGGGAAGGCGATGGACCTCCATTCTGGAGACGTGACCTGCCCAGCGCAGTTGGATCTTCAGCAACGTGGATTCCATCAGGCTCCTGAATAAACCCCATAATAGGGCCATCATACTGTCAGTGCCAATTGATCTTTCTTGTCATTGCAATCCTGTGTTCTGTTACATGGTTGGATGTTAGAGATAACACGTCAGTCTGATCACCATTCGATACTCTCATCTTCATGAAACAATATTTATTTGTAAAGATGAATACTTGTCCTGCATTTGTATGGTTTTTCTGTATGTGTGTTATGTCTGCTTGAATGTCTGCGTGTTTGGAACCAAGCTATTTTGTCGGGTTGTACTTGTACAATCAGATGACAATAAACTTGACAAATAAATTTAAACTTAACGAAGTCCCAAAGAATCTTTGACATGGCCCATCTGATCAGCTAAATCACTAACAAGTCTCTCCCCACCACATAAAAACTCTGTGCAGACTAGAAGGAGTGGGGGTTAGGGTTAAAAGAATAATTCTAAAGATTTCAGTTGACAGAAAAAGTTAAAAAATATAATAAATGATGGAAAGCAGAAAACAATCTTCATAAAGAAACATGTAATAGACTTGTAATTTGAGCAAACACACACAATACAAATGCAAAGTCATTTGTTTTGGCAGCAAGTATGAGGGCAATCGAAACCAAATTATACAATTTGACAGGTGCAGAAATAAACGAGCCAGGGAGTTGGACGTTCCTGGTTCTCTGTGCTAGTGTGATAAATTGAGAAAACTATTTAAAAGCAAATGATATCCCTAGAATTTATTAATAAAGGGCCCGTTTTTGTGGTGTTTGCAGACCAAAGTCAGTCAATCTGGGAGCAGCCAGGAAAATAAAAAAAGTGAAAAATCAAAAAAACTGCAGATGCTAGAAATATTATTAAAAAAAGCAGAAAATGCTGGTAACACTCATCAGGTCAAACCACATCAGTTGGATGAGAAACAAAGCTGACATCAATTAACTGTGCAGAATAATTATTGGTTGAACAATGGCAATGAACCTTGAGCAACACCCCCACCCAGGGCTGTGTGCTCAGTCCCCTGCTATTCACTCTGCTGACCCACGACTGTGCAGCTAAACACATCTCGAACCACATCATAAAGTTCGCAGATGACATGAACATGGTGGGCCTCATTAGCGTGACAGGTCAGCATACCAGAGATGAGATGCAGTCGCTAACGGACTGGTGCAGAGCCAACAATGTTAAAAAAACAAAAGAGATGGTTGTTGACTTCAGGAGGGCCCGGGGGAACCTCCACCATTTAGGTCATCAAGAGTACACTTGGCAGAGAATCTCACCTGGTCCCTTATCACCAGCTCCATAGCCAAGAAAGCCCAGCAGCACCTCTACTTCCTGCGAAGGCTGAGGAAAGTCCATCTCTCACCCTCCATGCTCACTAAATTCTGCAGAGGATGTATTGAGAGCATCCTGTGCATCTGCATCACTGCCTGGTTTGGTAGCTGTACCTCCTCAGACCGCAAGACCCTGCAGAGTATAGTGAAATCGGTGGAAAAGATCACTCAATGCAGGTGAAAGGCAATAAACATTGTGAAGGACTCCACGCACCCCTCACGTAAACTGTTCTCCCTTCTGCCATCTGGTAGGAGGTACCGTAGCACTGAGGTCGATACATCCAGATTGGGCAACAGTTTTTTTTATTCCCCCCCCCAAAGCCATCAGGCTCCTGAATTCCCAGAGCAAATGTGCATAGTGTACCATGGACATTTACTGTATGCGTCTTAATATTTAATATTTCAATGTGTTTAACTTCTATTCTAACTTACATTTATGTAAATATGCTCCGCGGTCTTGGAGGAACGCTCTCTTGTCTTTACCGTGCAATGCACGGTATGAACGATAAATAAAGGTGACTTGACTTGAGGTGAAATCCCTAATTTACTGGTAGATATGAAGGGAAAAATTTGTGCTAAACCTCTATAAAGTATGCTCCACCTATCTTTTGCACTGTTTGACTTGAAAATTTGTAAAGAAAATATAAAAAAAAGTATGCACTGCCGTAGCTTGACGATTGTCTGCAGTTGTAGGCAAAAACACACAGAAATGTTGGAGGAACTTGGTCAAGGTGTAGAACAAGGTTACGTGCTTTAGCATGTTGAGGTTAAGAGGAAGTACATTAGGATTGATAAGTTCACAGGATCAGATGAAATATACCCAAGGTTACAAAAGGAATTGAGAGAAAAAATTGTTGAGGCATTGGCAATAATCTTCACATCCTCCCTTGACACAGGAGGATTGGAGAATGGCAAGTGCCATTCCCTTGTTTAAAAATGAAAGAAGGGAGAACTCTAGTGATTATAGGCCAGTGAGTTTTATATCAGTGGTAGGCAAACTATTGGAGAGTTTCTTAGGGGACAGGATTTGCGAGCATTTAGAAAGTGTAGTACTCTCAGGGATAGTCAGCACTCATGATCCTAATTGAGTTTTTTGAGGAAGTAACAAATGAAATTGATGAAGGTAAAGTGGTGGATGTGGTGTTTATGGAGTTTAGTAAGGCCCCCATTGTAGACTCATTCAGAAAGTCATGAGGCATGGGATCTATAGAATCTTGGCTGTGTGAATTCAGTGTTGGCTTGTGTGCAGAAAGCAGATGGTAGTAGTAAATGGAATGTATTCTGTCTAGAGGTCAGTGACTAGTGGAGTTCTGTAGGGATCTGTTCTGGGACCCCTGCTCTCTGTGATTTTTATAAATTACTTGGATGAAGAATAAGTGGAATGGGTCAGTAGGTATTTTTATGACAGGCCTTTGCCTCGAGGCTGGCTCCATCTACAAAGAAAAATACCTTCTTACAGAGCAGCCCTTTTATGAAAAGCAGCACCTTGTAGCATCCTCCAGAGCATATGGAGCAGGGGCAAGTGGTGCCATAGCACTGCCCATTGCCATGAGGTCTAACATATGCGCCAAGGAATGGCGGTTTCAGTTGCATGGGAGAATATGGGTAACGAAGACGGCCATTGATCATTCTTCCAGCTCTTCTGCCCAGCGCTGCTCCACTGGCTCTTTGCTCCCCTCTTGCATCCGTTGGACTCCCCGGCTCTGCTTCTCCATCTTCTCTCTTCAGCATCTATCCTCCTTTCTCCCAGACCACAGAGCTCAGCACCCAGGTCCCTTCACCCTCTGGCCCCGGCAGCCTTTGGTTCCTCACTGCCCTCCCGCTCCTCAGTCTTGACAGCCTTGGTGAAGGAGCAAGGGGCAGAGGGGGAAATGAGAAGAGAACATTTCTGGATTGGAGCAGGGAGCCCTAATCCCAGCACCAATCAATGTGGGAGCCATGTTGGTGGCTCCTGGGTCACTGGCTAATGGCATCAAACAGGCAGCCCCTGGTCAGCTGCTTGCAGTGGCTGTATATTTATGATCTGTGGTGGAGCACACCGCTCCACCTCTGACACAAGGTTGAAGAGGTCTTGGAGCCACTCACGGAGCATTTATGATGATAAGTTCTGTGATGCAAGGGCAGAGAATCTCCACCTTTACTGTCACATTCTTTCACTATAAAAGTGCCTAGAAAGTGTGCAGATGTATTACAACAAAAAAACTGAAGAACGGGTGCTACAGGAATCTTGTTTGAGTGCATTAATTACTGTAATTCCAAAAAAAGATAGAGATTCATTGAAAGTGTTTTCGTATAGACCTATTTCTTTATTGAATGTAGATTATAAAATTATAGCAAAAGTGTTAGCAAACCGGCTTGCCAAGTACTTACCTAAGTTGATACATATTGATCAAACAGCTTTTATTAAAAATAGGAATGTGTCAGATAATATTCTTTGATTGATAACTTTGGTCAATGCATATCGAAAGCAGCCCAAACATTAGATGCGGAAAAAGCCTTTGATAAGGTTGAATGGGATTTTTTTATTTAAGGTGTTAGAGAAGTTAAAATTTGGCCCCTTTTTAATTGGTTGGGTTAAAGCTTTATATACAAACCCAATTGCTAGGGTGATGACAAATGGTCACGTTTCCTTACCATTTAAATTGATATGTTCGACCCAGCAAGGGTGTCCATTCTCACCAGCTTTGTTTGCATTGGCTATTGAACCATTAGCTCAGACAATAAGACAGAATGAAAAGATAAGAGGGATGAGAGTTATGGATGAGGAATATAAGATTAATCTATTTGCAGATGATGTTTTGATATACTTGACAGAGCCAAAACAGTCATTGTTACATTTGCAGGAATGTTTATTACAATTTGGAAAATTATCTGGATATAAAGTTAATTGGGATAAGAGTT
The DNA here is from genome assembly GCF_036971445.1 of Narcine bancroftii. Classification (NCBI taxonomy): domain Eukaryota; kingdom Metazoa; phylum Chordata; class Chondrichthyes; order Torpediniformes; family Narcinidae; genus Narcine; species Narcine bancroftii. The sequence goes on along the minus strand of NC_091480.1, from coordinate 31,855,963 downwards.
AAATTTTCCCAGTTGGAGAGGGTGATTATTCAGAGTATAAAAATATTATAAAATTGAAATGGTCAGATAAAATTAAATATTTAGGAATAACTGTAAATGCTGATTATCAAAATCATTATGTAAGTTAAATTATGTTTCTTTATTAAAAAAGATTAAAGTAGATTTAATTAAATGGAAAGACCTTCAGTTTACTTTAATTAATCGAGTAAATTATATTAGGATGAACATTTTTCCTCAAATTCAATATTTATTTCAATCGATACCATATTCCCTTTCAAAGGTTTTTTTTCAGGATTTAAATAAAGTTGTGAGGGAATTCTTATGGAAAGGTAAATTACTGCGGGTTGCATTGTATAAACTTACATGGAAATATGCATTAGATGGACTTCAGTTACCTCATTTTCAAACTTATTATGAAGCAGCTCAGTTGAAATTTATTAGTAGATTGATGCACTTGGACCAACCTCCAAGTTGGGCAAAAGTGGAGATGGCTTGTATTTCTGAAGTTGAGGGGCATCAATTTATATTTTGATGGAATATGAATTTGTTCTGGGAATATAATATGCCGGTACTGAAACATTTGTTAAAGGTATGGACTAGAAGAAATAAGATTCTTGGATCAAAAGGTAAATTATCAATTTTAACCCCATTATATAATAATCAGCTTATTCCTTTTTCAATGTTTAATAATCATTTAACGAGTTTGGATTCTAAGGGTATAAAGATATTGCAGGATTGTTTTGAGGAAGAACAACTTTTTTCTTTTAATCAATTGAGGGAACGATTTGATATTTCTGAAAATTCTTTGTTTGTTTATTACCAACTTAGAGCTTTGGTAAAATATATCTATGGTAAAGAGATGATTCTACCTGTATTGATGAAATTTGAATCTTTGATTTCCTCTATACCAAAAAGGGTTATATTTCAGTTATGTATCAAGAGTAACAAGATAGTATGGATAAACCAGAATGGGAGAAGTCTAAGCTTAAATGGGAAAATGATTTAACCTTTATTTTTCCGGAAGATAATTGGGCGGATAAGTGTTATGATAGTGTAACTAAATTGATGAATGTACAATATGGAATGGTTAATTATAATTTTTTACATCAGTTATAGTTAACGAAGGAGAAATTGAAAAAATATGGTTTTAGTAATTTGGATTCTTGTTTTAGATGTGGTTTATGTACAGGAACTTTTTTACATGCTGTTTGGTCCTGTGTTAAAATACAATCATTTTGGGAAGAAATTAGGTTAGTTTTTGAAAAATTATACAATATTAAGTTATCATTAGACCCATCTATTTTTCGAATTGGCTACATGGTTCCTTTAAGGGGATTAGGGTTGGATAAGTTTCAAATTGCATTTGTACAATTAGTGTTGTCTGTGGCACGAAAATGTGTAGCTAGTACATGGAAAGATAATATAGCGATTAGTATAATATGTTGGCATAATGAATTGAAAGCTTGATTATGGAAAACATTACATATAATCTGCATAATTATTCTTTTTTTGTTAATAAACTGGCTACCTTATTTGTAATTTATGCATTTGGATGTACTTTGATTTATTAAATACTTTCAGTTTTGTTTATATTCTTGGTTCTCCTTAAGAGAGTTGGCTGATGGTGGGGGGGGGGTTGTTTTTTTTAAATATATATATACTTATACAAAATTGTTCTTATTGGATTGTATACTGTTTTTTCTTAATGATCTTTTAAATAAGTAAAAAAAATTTTAAAAAAGAAAGTGTGCGGATGACAAAGTTTGGAGGTACTGTAGATGGATGGTGTGGAATGTTGTGGTAGGTTACAACAGGATATAGACTGGATGCAGAGTTGGGCAGAAAAATGGCAGATGAAGTTCAATCTGGGTAAGTGTGAAGTGATTGGTAGGTCAAACTTGTAGGGTTCATGGAGTGTTGAAGAACAGAGGGATCTTGGGATCCAAATCCATGGCTCTCTCAAGGTTGCCTCATAGGTTGATAGTAGTTAAGAAAGCTTTTTGAAGATTCAAGGTTCCTTTATTTTCATGGAGTAATACAGAAAATGAAATATTACGCAACATTTTCTTTTGCCCGTTGTAAGGCAGGAAACATGTCAGCATTAATATTACCCTATGTCCCTTATAGTAAGAGAGAGAAGGTAAAGAGAATCGCTTCAGTCATTGCCTTTACGTGGATTTGCCTCCAGCACTCTCACAGCCTGTCACCACAGAGGCCCCTGTTCAATCCCTTGGCAACCATGGGCTCCAATTCCAAAACTCCAGTATGATCAGGAAGCCTTCAGTGTCAAGAGTCATGAGGTAATGTTGTGGTTCTACAAAACTCTGGTTAGACCACACTTAGGATATTGTATTCAGTTCTGGTTGCATCACTAAAGGAAGGACGTGGAAGCTTTGTAGATGGTGCAGAGGAGGTTTACGAAGATGATGCCTCAATTGAAGAAGGTGTCTTATGAGGAAACGTTAACTGAACTAGGGTTTTTTCTCTTTGGAGTGAAGAAAGATGAGAGGTGACTTAATAGAGGACCACAAGATTATGAGACACATAGATAAACGTTTCACCTGGATCAAGAGTAGCAAACACTAGAGAACATCTGTACAAGGTGAGGGGAGGGAAGTTTTGGAGAGACATCAACAATAGGAACATTTAAAAGACTCTTAGAATATAACAAAATAGAGGGTTATGGGTATGGGGTAGCGAAAGTCCACTAAAAGATTTGAAAGCGATGAATGACATTTAAGATTGAAAAAATGGTTAACCAGGAGTCATTGTCGAACAAATTTTTTAACGAGGGATTACAAATTGGACTATTTAAGAGTTGATGTTATGAAAGTACAGATCAAGCAAAAGGAAGCAGAGATGGAGGTGGGTGTGCCACTGCAGTATACAACACAAACTTTTTCAGTTTCATTAAACAAGTTGAACCAGTCTAGTTCAACTGGTTTAAATAATTCACAAACATCATGGCTATATTAAGACAGGAAATTAAATAATGCCAGTTATTCAATAATTTAAATCTTTTCAATGCGCACCCGTCTTCAAGCCACATCTCCAAGATTCTGTCCTGGAGCTTCCATGTCTATGCAATCACAAAGAAGGCTTGCCAGTGGCTATACTTGGTGAGGTGTTTGACGAGATTTGGTATGCCACCAAAGACTCTTGAAAACTTCTACAGGTGTATCCTGGAGAGCATTTTGGCTGGTTGCATCACTGTCTGGTGTGGAGGCGCCAACTCTCAGAACAAGAAAAAATTTGAGGGTTGCCTGCAATATCACAGGCACCACCCTTAAGGCGGTATCTTAATAAAGCAGCCTCTCCACCTCCCCCCCCCCCCCCCCATCACCCAGGCCATGCCCTCTTCACTCTGCTACCATTGGAAAAAAAGGTACAGGAGCCTAAAGACGAGCACTCAGCAGAAGAACAGCTTCTTCCCCGCTGCCATCAGATTCCTGAATAATCAATGAGCCAAAGACTACCTTATTTTTTGTGCACTACTTTTTTTTTTAAATATTGTTGTAAAAGTGATTTATATGAATGCTTGCACTATGAGGTTGCCGCAAAAAAAAATGTGACTTGTTCATGACAAGCTGTACCTTTCTGTAGAGCCATTGGGACAACTGTTGCCCTCCTGTGGACAAGCTGGCTTCCTCCAGTGGTTCAGCATGAGACTGGATTTGTTATTTAATCCACCACTTGCACCTACTTGCAATATCAGTGCATAATTTTCTTACTCTGTTCGTTGGATCATCCACTGAGTTTTGCCTCCTGAGAAACTGTCTGCTGACAGTCATACATCTTAAGATAATGAAAGACGTATCCATCAAAGCTCTATCTTTGAAGGTGCCCATCTGCTCTGCATTATGTTCTCTTTGTTTCCTTTTGTTGGAATGACCTTCTTCAGTTATGGAAGTGTTAATGCCACCCCACCATTTAAGTTAGATAATAAAGGTAAACTTGGAAAAAATGTCATAATTTAACTTTTGTTCATGGGAGATTTATTAGAATCTGTTGTTAGTGGTAGAGCAATTAAACATAGAGATAAATCTGAGCTGATGAGTTAGAGCATACTTGAATTTCCAAACAGTTACAAATGTCCGATGAATCTAGTTTACTTTGATTCTTATGACCAAGGTATCAGATAAAGCAATGATACAATTTACGTGGACCTCCAGAAAATATTCAATAGATGCATACCAAGGCGGTTGGATAAAGGTTAGTGATTAGTTAACAGAGAGAAGACATAGATTAGGACATATTCAGGACATGACAAATGATGCACCTGTGGATCCATATTGGAGGCTGTTTTTCATTGGATAAATCAACGAGATCACGGAGTTCAAAGTATTGATATTTATGTATTAATAACAGTAGTTGAAGGTAACATACCAAGCATATTAATTACTTCACTATACCTTTGGCAAGGGATTCATCTACAGCTTGTGCTGACTGGGTGTAAAAAATGCAAGCTATTTGCTCAGAATGTTAACTTATTTTGCTTTGACAAGCTATTGTACCTCCTTGCTCACAATGAACTGTTATGTCTCAGAGACAGCGAGTTGCAGGGTTAAGATCAAAAACAGTATGCTGGAAGAACTCAGCAGGCCAAGTATCATTTGTGGAATAAAATGTGCAAATCAACTTTCTGGGTCATGACTTCCAACCAAAGCAAATCAGATATTTTGACGGCAATTCTAATGTATTCCACAAAACTTCGCACCTGCCGACCTATAATGCAGATTAGTCAGAGGTGCACCAAAGAAGAGGTACAAGGACTGCCTAAAGAAATCTCTTGGTGCCTGCCACATTGACCACCGCCAGTGGGCTGATATCGCCTCAAACCGTGCATCTTGGCGCCTCACAGTTCGGCGGGCAGCAACCTCCTTTGAAGAAGACCGCAGAGCCCACCTCACTGACAAAAGACAAAGGAGGAAAAGCCCAACACCCAACCCCAACCAACCAATTTTCCGCTGCAACCGTGTCTGCCTGTCCCGCATCGGACTTGTCAGCCACAAACGAGCCTGCAGCTGACGTGGACATTTACCCCTCCATAAATCTTCGTCCGCGAAGCCAAGCCAAAGAAAGATGGTATTAAGATGTTGAATCAGAAGTTTTAGCTTTTAGCACTTGATAGCCAGGTGGGCAGTTTTAATGAAATAGAAAGATGAATTCCCACGGACTCCTGCACAGTGGCTACAAGATGTAATATCATATTTAAGCTTAGAGAAATTTATGGATCCATTTATTGACTATTATCATAATTGTCAGTTTTAGAGGATTTGGGTGCTCAAGTACTGTTTCGTCCTTCTTCTAGAGGTCGCGACCTGATCTATCTTTTTATTTTTCTTGTAACCTTGGTTGGCCGGGGTGGGATGGGAGGTTTAGATTAGTTTTAGGGTTTTTTCCTGGTTTAATTATAATTATCCTGTATAATATCTTTTTTTAGATCTTAAGATAATATTGTGATTTGTTTTAAAAGTAATTAATTCATTCATAGATAATCACAATTAATATTAAGGGATGGAATGCATACATTATTATTTTGTTATGCTTTTTAACATTTTGTATATGGATGGCTATGGTAACTTCAGTAAAAATATTTTAAAAAAGACGATGAACCAGAAAAGAGCCCATTGCTTATTTGAAAAACAGAACTCTTCCTGGTACAACAAAGTCTTTCTGTTCTTTGGATTTGTGCCTACAATCATCTGATTTGCTTGTCATTTGTGTGCATGCGTATGAGAGAATGCATGTGTTTATGTGTGTCCATGTGCAACAATGCAAGTGTTCACATATGTGAATGGTGCATGTCGGTGGGTGTGTGTGTGTATATATATGTGTGTATATATATATATATATATATATATGTATATACACACACACAAGTTTGTGTGTGTGTGTGTGTGCACACTTGACTGTGAGATGTGTTGAATGCTGCAATTATGTGTATTTCAAATGTGTGTCGAGACAGAAACTACAAGATTCCAGAGCCAAAAGATAGCCTCCATAATCATAAGGGAATTTGTCGAGGACTTTTGATTAAAAGGAAAATAGACAACATATTTTCAGCTAGCCTGCAATTTTCTTATTTGCTACTTTTATGATTCTCCAACCCCCCCGCCCCACCCCCACCCCTCCCCAGGTCTACAATTTTTGGAGCTGCCATTCTCTCCTGTTCATTTCCTTGCTGAGAGTGTGCAGAGCAGGGGCCCCCAAACCTTTTAGTCCATCGACCCCTTCATCAAATCCATGATCCCTCATCAACCCCCGGGCATGGACCCCCACCTTATGTTGGGTGGTGGTGGCACTGGCCAGGTTGGTGGAGGCCCTTCCCCAATGTATGAAGAACACTCTGCTCTGTCCATCCTCCCTCGTCCTCCCATTCAATCTCAAGTTATTAAAGGATATTAAAAGATACAACATGGTGGCCATCAAGGCCAGCCCTGGTGAGAGGTTGGTCATCCCTGCCATAGGTGCTGTTTTCCATAGATACCCCTGCTTTCAACCGCAAAAGTTCAATTGTCCCCCCAGCCTTTTATCGACCTCCAGGCATTTATTGACCCCTGGAATAGTCCCATCGGTCCCCAGGAGTCAACATCGACCACTTTAGAGACTCCTGGTGTGGAGCCACAGGAGCTAGCTGAAATCTGATATCCTTTATTGATCTGAGAACAAGCAGCAGTCATGTAATTAAATAACAGCATTAAACTACAAATATTGGCCTGGACACCTCATGATCTGTGTGAGGGAATTTTATGGTTTCACAAGGATGTAGATTTCAAGGCAGTTTTCAGGGAGGGGAAGGAGGTAACAATTTTATTACAGATTAGAGTCCAAACCTTGGACAAACTCATTCTTACCAACACCATAGGGAGCTGGCGTCAGAGAGATCAGTGAGGGTCCCTGGGAAGTTCCTGCCAGAGGAAATCTTGAGAGGAATCATCACAAACAAATCAAATTTGACACAAGGAGGATCCAGAGTGGACTCCTGAGGATAAGAACAATGGGCAGATGTGATGTTAAGTGGAATACAGTAGAATCATAATCAAACTATATTATTTGCTAGAAGGCTTTTTTTTTGTTTGCTGAGTGTGAAAAGGGTCCAGAACTCCCTGCTGAAAATTAAAGAAACAGTTATCCTTGCAGATGGTAGGGCACTTGAAAAGCTGTGACTTTAAGGACGATAAATCTAGTGTTGGAAGGAGGTATTAGACATGTTGCTTTATTGACTGGACCAAACAGAATGGGCCAAATGGCTTCTTTCTATTTAGTACATTTTCTATGTTTCTATGAGAGTGTGAATGGGATCTTGGTCCGACATTTCATTTTCAAAGCCACATCACTAAAAGTGCAGCCCTACCTCTGTACTGCACTGGATGTCAGTTAAGCATTTTGCACTAAATACTTTGGTGTGGGAAATCAAACATGAAGTAAATTTGCTATCAACAAAACTATAGCTAATACACATGGTCGTGTGATGATAGTTCATGGAAAGCAAACTCATTCCTTGCAACTCAACTTAAAGCAATTGAAACAAAATACAAGTTTCATTTATCAATTTATTACAGGTGCATTTTTAAATATATCCCATGTCCCGACACATTCAAACCTGAGGCACTGGTGCTGTAACAGTATTGCGCTAACCGCTAGGCTAACTGTGCCACCCTCTGTTGTCCCCCATAATTGACTAGAGCATCCTTCTACCAGTCTGGCAGCAATTTTATTGAAGAGCAGAGCAAAGGGTGAGCACGAGAGCAGAGGTGGCCAACTTTTAAAAAAACAAACTCACATTCCACCTTAAGAATACCCTATGCCAGGGGTGTCAAACTCAAATTCACGGAGGGCCAAAATTAAAAACTTGGACTAAGTCGAGGGCCGAACTAAATATTTATTGAAAAGTTTCAACAAAATCTGCATGTTTTCTCTTCTTTCAACATATGTAATGTTAAACTTTTTCTTATTAAAATAAATGTTTAATAATAGTTTTCGATAAACTCTTTCCAGAAGCATTAACAAATGAGAAATAAAATATTCAATAAATATTTCTCTATAGAGGATTTGTCAAATGTTGCTAGTGTGCTGTCGAATAGTAAAATCTGAGGGCTATTGAGAATGTGGGAGAATAACATGATTCCTGAAACAATCAAATGGGTGACTGATTGTGGGCATGAACTCTAGCAGGGTTATTTGCCATGCCCTTTTTCCATTGGTACAGATATCCTTTGATTTACACACTTTTCAAGTTTTATGCCTAATGAGCTTGTATCCAGGTGCAGGACCATTTTTAACCAGGAATATATTTATCACTGTGACATGAAACTATTGGAAGATCGTTTTATCCTGAGATTAAAGTTCATAATACTTACTCAGGCCTGTGTGCGGGAGGGCGGGGTTTGCGGGCGATCGGGTTGGACAACGACAGTGCGGGGGCATCGGCTCTCGCTGCAGGGCGGCATCTCGGCGGATCAGCGGCCCCGTCACCGTGAGTCGTGGGTCGGCCTGCGGCAGGGAGGGGGTGTGGGCAACGGTCCTGGCGAGGTCAGGCCCGAGGCCTCCGGTTCCGGGCGCTGGGAAGCTGCCTTGGCTTCCCTTGACATCGGTCAGGCCGCGCTGCGGTGGGGGGCGGGCGGGGGGACACGACAGTGCAGGGGCATCGGCTCTCGCTGCAGGGCGGCATCTCGGCGGATCAGCGGCCCCGTCACCGTGAGTCGCGGGTCGGCCTGCATCAGGGAGGGGGAGTGGGCAACGGTCCTGGTGAGGTCAGGCCCGAGGTCTCCGGTTCCGGGCGCTGGGAAGCAGCCTTGGCTTCCCCTGACACTGGCCAGGCCCCAAAACCAGAGTCCACGGTGAGACCCTGCAACGTAAACAGAGGAGGTGGGGACGATTAGCGGGCTGACGCCAATGCATTCTGTGATTTATAGTATTAGCTGTGCATGCGCTATACTGGCGCAGCGGCCAGTGGGCCACCTCTAATACATTTTTGAAATGATCTTGCGGGCCAAATATAATTATATCGCGGGCCAGAGTTTGACATGTGTGCCCTATGCCATTAGTGCTCTACAATTAGTAAGGGATTGCTGAAGGTGGTATGGTGGGTGAAAAGAAAAAGTTTGAAAACCAGTTTAAAATCGTATTCAATTGACTCAATATGTGCATGGTTTTATAACCCCAAAATAAGTGAGCCATTGACAATTTTTCTCAAGCAGAATATTTCAGCATTAATTGGGTCTAGAGCAATGGTTCTCAACCTTCCTACTCACATACCACCTTCAGCTATCCCTTACCAATTACAGAGCACTTATGGCCTAGGGAATATTTAAGGCAGGATGCGAGTTTAAAAAAGGTTGACAACCCCTGCACTAGAGTCTTCAACATGTCATCTCGATGTTTCATTTTTATTTGGATGGTATTACTTAATCAAATACCTTTCATTCAATAAAGTATAATGCTGGATGTAAATGGCTGGATTGCCAAATCTTGCAAGAGATAATTAATACAGTTGAAGAAAAGATTGGCTAAGCTAATTAAACACACCAAGTGATTAGGGATGGCTATGGCTCCAGTTGTAAGGAGGCAGGTGTGGAATCCTTGGAGAGGAATCTTCAACAATTAAATTGTCCCTGACAGCATTTCCAGAGAGGGATTCCCATCGATTCTGAATGACATGATCAGCAAGTGACAGGACTTGTTGATGCATTCAGCTAAGTCCAATCACAACCAGGTCAACTACTTCAGTCACATAGAGTTATCCTTGCTTCATTTCCATTTGCCACATGCATTTCTATGTCATGTCTCATGGAATAAACAACTCAGATCTGCTGTGACAGCAAGGAAAACTTTTTTCTCCCCCTGAGTTGTAGCCCAACTTTTTCCAATTACTCTATCAATCACAATTAGGTTCCTGATAGATGGATCACAGTAATAGGAACATAGAATGAGCTTCAGAGGAAGTGGTAGAGGTCGGGACAATTATAAAGTTTAAGAGACATTTAGATAGGTACATAGATAGGAGGGATATGGGTCACAATTAGACAAACAGACTGATGGACCTGTTCCCCTGCTGTAGAACTCTGACATGTCCCCAATTGCTGACCTAAAGCTCAATTTAATATTGGTAACTACGGATTTTGATTAAAATGGTGCTGGAGTCTGTTGGCCTTTTCAATTATTATGTTGAAGGTTCTACTGGAGACAGTGAAGCCCTCACAAACATTTGCAGTTTATTCTGCACCCAGTGGTCACGTACACCGTCTCACACACACAGTTGCCAGTCTCAAGCTCATAGGTCCCAGCTCTTGTCAAAAGCTACAGAAATAGACAAGTTCATAGGATGTATTGTTAAAGAGAAGTTAAGTGTGACACAGCACCTTGACAGCTGCCACACTGCCAGTTTGTTGTGCATAGCAGCAACAATTCAAACCAGACACTCAGTGTGAGCCTGAAGGATTACTCTGAAGGTCATCCCACTCAATATGATTGAAGGCGTTAAAGCTGTCTTAACTTTACTGCGAATGAATCACATTTTTGAAGCAATGGGAGTGACATCAACTGACATTGTCAAGGAAGTGAGCTGGAGGACACACTGCCTTTGTTCTTTATAACCCGTGAAGCTCATCACTCCCCTGCAGAAAGATAGAATGCTCCTGTGTTATTCTAGGAACCTGTGGCTTGGCTGGGATGAATCTTGAACTCTGCAGATATCAACATGGAAGGCTGCATTTGAGGTTTCTTTAATTACAGACATACAGAAGAAAGGTGAAAGGAATTACCAATCTCAAAGATCTTAAAAGTTGTGAAAGATTGCAGGGAACATGAAAAAAAAACCTCACAAAGCAGAAATAAACATAAGAAGTCAAAATGAATGCAGAAAATATTTCTTAAAAGGAGAGATTTTAAATGCAAAGGAGAAAGCAAATACAAAGATAAGCCATTAACCTACTGAATAGCAGAACACATTCACCAGGACAGATGGCCTTCTCCTGCTCCTAGTTCTCAGGGTCTTTTTCTGCTTAAAGGAGAATTTGATGGAAGATGGAATTCTATAAGCACCTTGCCTGAATGTTAATCAATCATATTGTCTCTAATAACATTAAGGGAAATAAGAAAAAGTTCAGTAGAGGCTATGGAACAAAAGATAAAAATAAAACCTGTTGCTATAAGTCTAAAATGAAAGCAGTTTAGCTGCTCACCAGAGGCTTAATCGAACCGGCTCGGGAGGTTCCGAGTGACGTCATGATGTCAAAATGAGATGACGTCATTTGGAACGTGCGGGGTTTTAAAAACCTGTGTGTGACTGTTTGAGTAAATGACTTTTCTGAACTTCAACTGGACGACATCTGATCATTTTCTCATTCTTCATTTCACCCTGCGACACAGTTGCTACATTGGTGACCCCAATGGGCCCAAACAGATTTTGGACCCAACATGGATCATGCAGTGGTTTCGGTCAAACTGCCTGTCATTTGGACCACTTAACCTGCAATTTGGTTCAGGCAGGCTGAGGCGCAGTTTCACATTCGCAAAATAGGAGTGGATGCCATTAAGTATTATCAAGTGGTAAACACCCTCAACCAGGACACACTGGTCGTGTAGAAGATCTCCTTCAGGGCCCACCAGCTCTCAACAAGTACAGAGCCCTAAAAGCCCTCCTTCTCCAGATTTATGGTCTCTCATGACGCAAGCGAGCTGCACGGCTCCTCCATAATGATAGACTGGAGATCCGCGCCCCTTTGGAGTTAATGAACGACATGTTGGTTGGCAGATGGCCATAGGCCTTGCTTGCCCTTCGAACATATGCCAGAATACATCTGCCTCATGTTGGCTGATGAGGACTTTGATAACCCTCAAACAGTGGCCAACCAAGCAGAAATTCTGTGATGCATGGAACAGCAGGGCACAAGACCCACAGAAATTAGTGCTGTGCCACACACAAAGGCCCGGCTCCATGAGAACCAGCAACAAGGGCGCACATTCTCCCAGACAACCATGACTCCGTGACAACTACCTGGTGTTTTTTCCATCTGGAGCTCGCCACTGAGCCCCTTGCACGTTTCCAGGAAAATGCCATGGCCAGCGTACGCACCGCACATGGTCTATACCCCTCTGAAATTCGGTGACAGTAAGTTCACATGGAAGTTCATTCTTACTGCTGAATCCCAGCCATTGCTGGGTGCTGACTTCCTCAGAGCCCACTCACTGGTGGTGGACTTCAAAGGGTGCCGATTGGTGAACGGAATGTTCCAGACTTTCCTCCTTGGAAAAGCCAAACTACCCACCCTGCACCTGTATGCCATGGAATACTTGAACAACGAATTTGCCAAACTTCTTGTGGAGTTTCTGGACATTGTCACACACCACATCCTCACCCAAGGACCTCCTTTACACACCCAAGCCCGACACCAGTCTCCTGACAAGTTGCAAATTGCAAGAGTTCCACAAAATGGAAGAACTTGGAATTATCTGCAGGTCTGATAGCCCCTTGGGCTTCCCTGCTAAATATGGTGCCCAAAGCCGAGGGAGGCTGGAGACATTGTGGGGATTACAGATGTCTCAATGACACTACCACTGCAGACTGCCCCATATACAGGACTTTACAGCTAATCTTCATGGAGCTAGGATATTTTCTAAAATTGATTTGGTTCAAGGGTACCACCAAATAACTGTAAATCTGGAGGATGTGCCCAAGACCGCCATCATAACGACATTCGGCCTCTTCGAATTTTTGAGTGGGGCATGGCAATGGACTTCCTTTTTATAGACTTGGATGACATACTTATCGCCAGCCAGTCCCACAAAGAGCACCTGCAGCATCTGTGTTTACTCTGCTCCCGCCTACAGGAGTTCGGGCTAACTGTGAACCCTGCCAAGTGCAAATTTGGGCAGTCCTCTATCAAGTTCTTGGGACATCAGATCAGCAGCCAGGGTGTCATTCCATTGCCTAGCAAGGTGGAATCCATCCTCAAATTTGCAAGGACCCATACAATCAAAAGACCAGGAATTTGTGGAGGTGGTCAGTTTCTATCTCCTCTTTCTACCCTCTGCAGCTCATATTATGAAACCCTTCTTCAACCTCATGTCTAGCAGTGCCAAAGAACTCATGGACAAATGAGATGATGGTAGCATTTCAGCAGAATGAAGATGCCCTAGCAAAGGCTGCTCCATTCACAAATGGATATACCAACCACCTTGACAATAGACGTGTTCGACATGGCAGTAGGTGAGATCTTCACGAAGCCATCAGATCCCTCCCTGGTCAGCCTGCCAGCAACGCCATACATATCCGAGTTTTCAAACAGGATTAAACACATCTCCTTTAAGAGCAATGTGGTGGCTGATGCCCTGTCCTGCTCCTTTGTTCAAGCCGTATGTGCCCTCTCTTTGAGAGTAGACTACATGGCACTTGCCAAAGCTCAACGCCAGGACAACTCCCAACTTGTAGGACTACTGTCATGAGCCTGCAACTTGAGGATGAAACCTTTGGGCCGCTGCGCAACGTTTCCACAAATCAGCCTCATCCAATTGTCCCTGCTACGTGGAGACAGGGCATTTTCAATGCCATTCATGGTCTGTCCCACCCCTCCATTTGAATGGCAGTCCACCTGATAGCCAGCATGTTTGTATGGCATAGACTCAAAAAGCAGGTTGTGTACTGGGCAGACATGCATGGGCTGCCAATCTGCAAAAGTGCAAAGGCATGTGAAGGCACTGCTTCAGCCTTTCCAGCCACCGCAGTGCAGATTTGACCATGTGCATGTCAACATTATTGGCCCGCTTGCAGTGTCACGAGAGTATAGGTACTTGTTAATGCATTGACATATTCACTAGGTGACTAGAGGCAGTTCATATGACTGACTCATTGACCGATTCATGAACCAGAGCTTGTATTTCTGCCTGGGCATCTCGGTTCAGTCACACATCATCTGACAGAGGCCCACAATTTATCTCCGCCCTCCAGGACGTTTTGTCACTACTGCTGGGAATGCAGCTCCACCACACGACAGCCGACCACCCGCAGTCAAATGGCCTAGTGGAGCAGTTCCATAGGCACATGAAGGCTACACTGTTGGCCTGCCTCCAGGGACCTGATTGGGCAGACAAGCTGCCCCAGATCCTCCTAGGAATGTGAACAGCACGCAAGGAGAATCTCAACTCATCGGCTGATCATTGTCCCTGTAGAGTTTTTGCCCACAGCACGTGGACATAAGGTGCCACCCACTGAAGTCTTAGGCAGCTTGAAGGATCAGCTTGGAAAATTGACCCTAGTTCCCACGTCAAGGCATGGAATGACACCCTTCATCTCAAACGAACTCCAGGATTGTGAGTTAGTGTTTGTGCATAGAGGTGCACGAGTCACCCTTACAGAGGCCGTATGAGGGTCCCTTCCGAGTGCTACAAAACAATTGTACAACTGGTGTACTGGACATTGGGGGGGAGAGGGGCATCCAGACATCTACGATTGACCGACTAAAGCCCCTCATCTCGGACTTGATCAGCCCTTGCCACGACCCCCGATGTCTAGACGACCGCCCAAGAGTGGTGGACAGTAATAGCAGCAGAGGTTTAGCCTCCTGTCGTCATTTCAGGGGGGGGGGGCATGTAAGTGGCTCACCGGAGGCTTAATTGAACTGGTGCGGGAGGTTCCGAGTGACATCATAATGTCACAATGATGATGTCATTTGGACCATGTGGGGTATTAAAAAGCTGTGTGTGACTAAGTAAACGACTGAACCGACTTGACCTGCGTCTGATCATTTTCTCGTTCTTCATTTCGCATTGCAACAGTTGCTACAACAGCACACAGCTGATAGATCTGATTCTCTCCTCAGATGCTGCCTATTTTGTTATTTCTCTTTACATATCTTTTGTTGAGGCTTAACAAACTGAGCAATGGACAGTAGTTTCTTCCCATCATTCAAAACATACCAGGAGTTATAGCTCAATTGTGTGTTAACGGGCTGATGGGCAGAAAGGGCCTGTTATGATGCTGTATTTTTAAATTTAACAAAGTTTTCAGTGAGGTCTGGGCTGTTGCTAACAAGTTTGCTTACCCAGGAAAAGGCTGGAAGATTCCTTGCTTCACCAGCAAGGAGACAGTCAGTCTCAAGCAGTGAGCAATTCCACTGGTTACCGATTTTAAAGAAAATAACTGACAGTCAGCACATCAGACAATCAAGCCTTGGTTTCAGTAAAATGTATTTTGGGATCCACTACAAGCTTCAGAAAAACAATAGAGCAATATCCAATTTAGATTAATCATAAATATATAGGTAAAATGCTGACAGGCTAAAAGGACTAGTCAACTAAAATACAAGTAAGAGCTGAGCCTCATAATTGAGACGTATTTTCCTTTCTCTTGCACAAAAGATTACCTATCATACACACACATCTCTTCACTTGTCAGGATGGTACAACAGCGACTACACTTCCGGAGAAGATTGAAGCGGGCAAGGCTACTGGCCACCACTATAGGAGCTCAATTGAGTGTGCCCTGGCCAGCTGCATCAGTGTGGTACATATGCTACAAAGAAATGGATTGGAGGTCAATTCATAAATCTTCGTCCGCGAAGCCAAGCCAAAGAAAGAAGAAGAGTGGCAGAAAGGATCACTGGCATCTTCCTTCCTCCCTCTCCTCTCCACCCCCCCCCCCCCCCCCCCCCCACCACCGGAGCGAGATGATCTATTTAGGTCGTTGTCTGAAGAGGGCACATTAAATGATTGAGGACCCCTTCCACCCTGCACACATCATCTTTCAGCTGCTCCTGCCATGAGATACAGGAGTATCAGAGCCTGCATTACCAGGCAGTGAGAACACTGAACGACCAAAGGAACTGCTCACACTAACAATCCAAGACTCTCATATTCATGAAACGATATTTTTTTGTATACGAGTACTTGTCCTGCATATTTATTGTTTGTCTGTATGTGTGTTATGTTTGGTTGTGTGTCTGCGTGCTTTGCCCTGACCAGAGAACACTACTTCGTCAGGTTGATACTTTTGCAATCAGATAATAATACACTTGACTTGAGAAAGATGTTGGAGGTTCTTGCCAGTTATTGTGTGTGCACAATTCAAAACTGATGAAAGAAATATTTCGACACTAGAGAAATTCGAGCTCCTACGCAGCTGTAATTAGAATTACACATCAAAGAGAAAAGATCACATTACTTTTGGAATAACATTTCCTTAAATACCAAGCATTATCAAATTGCAAAGTTTACTCTAACTTCCTTGTAGAAACATGTCCATCCAAGATTTTAATTATCAATTTCTGCAATAGTTAATACCCAGATTGAGCAAACCTTATGAGTCACTTAAAATTTTAAATCATAATTATACTGATATGACACGTCAGGCTTCCTGATGCTATGGATTTGTAAGAGATAAGGATTGGAGGATTACAGCTGAGCCACATATTAGTGGCATTTCACAACCATTATCCCACACTATATCACCCTTATCCTCAAACTTCAATCTTCTGAGATCTGCTATATTCAGATTACTCCATTACTGTGCATTTGAAGTTTCTAATTCTCCTAGCTACCTTCCCTTTTACAAGAAAGGCAATGAAAAAACCAAACTGAACTCATGAGTCACCAACAACAGGGGTTTGGACTGTTTGATACACAAGTTTTAAAACAGTTCAACACCTTTACTTCACCAATACCTACTGGTCAGCCACTTGCGTGAAATGGGAGATGGAAGCTTTTGATTGCTGGCTTGGATGGAAGATGTGGGTGGCTGAACAAAAAATATTTTGATCGACAAGAAATCAGATAAGCAGTGAGGGTGGTTACATGGGATGCTTCTGCTCCTTCAGTTTCAAGGGTTTACCAGTATCTTGGCACTAGTGGCCTCCTCAGTGTGCACAGGAGCTCCAGTGAAGTAGCCCAGGCTCACTTTGAACATCCTTAACTGTTGCCCACTTCACCCAATATACAATACACATGGATTAACTACACAAACCTTCTACATTAAATAATCCCATTTACTCACAGAAGTCTAGAAAATGAGTTCTCAGTATTTTAGGAATTATTTGGAAGTATGCTTCATTCCTGAAATAAATTTGTTTTAATGCACTCTATTGAAAATATTAATGTATTTGCATATGCTGACAAGTAGACCTATCATTCTGTATTTTTATTTTACCTCACTGTCCAAATATATTATGCTATAAAAACATAATAGAAGCAAGAATACACTCAGTTCCCTGAACTGCCTCTGCCATTCAACAAAATCTTGACACCATTTTCACCCACATCTTTGGATTGTTTTAAGATTGATAAAGTCTATGGATCTCTATTTTGAATGCAATTAAGAGCTGAACTTACACAGCCTAATGGGATAGATTTTCTACGGTTACAATGGGGTGGGGGGGTAGATATTTCTCCTCATTCAAGTCCTAAATGGCCAACCACATATTTTGAGGCTACATTCTATGATTACAGGTTTCTTAGCCAAGGGAAACATCCTCCCTGCAGCTCCTTTGTTCAACCCTCTAGCTTCTATGAGATCATCTTTCATTCTTTAATCTCTGGAGAAGAGGCCTGGCATAATCCATCTCTTCTCACAGGATATATCCACCATCAAGAAAGAGACGAATCGCCATTGTGTTGAAGCCAGTACCAACAAATAAGAGCTCCGCACCTCAGTTGAAAATAATCTTGCCAAAATCCAAATAAAAGATTAACAATGGAAAGGACTCTAAGTACTTGGAGGTTCATTGCTCACCAACTTCTCCTGGGTAGCAGTGACGACAAGGAATACTGCAACTGTTACTGAAGAAGCTTGTAAATTTTTTTTTTGTAAATTAATGGGCATTGCAGTGAATACCACCTGACTGAGGGAATGAACAGTGAGAACATCGAGGGAAGAGGGAGGAGATAAAGAACAACTCGTAAGCGAAGGCCACAACCAGCTAAGTGTTTTTTTTTTAAACGTACAGTTCACAACCTCAGAGAGGAATAGAGTACGCTGACCTCCTGCAGGTTTCTGCTCCTAATTACTCGTTGGGCAAATGTTGTTAATGTATATTTACTCTATGTATGGGGGGGGGGGGGGGGGGGGGCGCGTTTCCATTCTGGAAAGGGAGATCTTGTAATCTTTGCCATCTTGTCTCGTAAATGAGAGGAAATATTTTATTTCTAGTTATTCAACCAAACCTTTTAAACACGACATCTATTCTCAATGAAATACCTGATACTTTCTATAATGTATCATTTCCTGATATTCTTCTGGTGCACCTGCTCAAAACAAATTCAGTATCAGTCACAAATGAATAACAATGCAAACACGAGTGATTTATACAATTCATAGGTTTTTATATAACCTTTTACAGTACACAAGGAACCTGGTGTTCAGCCATTGTTCTATTTAATCCATTTGTCTTTCAATTTACCTCATTTTCCTCCAGTGCTTTATACAGAGAAGCAAGATCCTTTGATTTATTTAGGTAATGCTTTCAAGAGCCTTTCAGATTGGTCTTTGATCTTAGCAATCTTCAGATAAACTTCCACATGGTTCAGATCACTTTAATTTGCTCTTGATGTGGATTTCCCTTTCCAATTTTGTATTTCTCAACAATTCTACATTTTCTTCTATAATTCTGCTGCTCAGAATAGGTTGCCTCATATTCTTCCAATCCTTCCTCCTCTATGCTACTGTGAATATATGAAGAATGGTTGTAGATCCCTTTCAGATTTTAAAGAAAATCTATATTTAACCAAAGATTTACCTGGCCAAAAATCAGCAAATCCCCTTCATGTGTTGACTTATTATCTTGGCTCTTTCAACATTTTGTTTTGCATTTAAATTTAGTCATACAACACGGCGACTGGCCCTTTCTTCCCTCCAGCCTGTCCAATTACACCAAAATGACTACAACCCTGTACGTTTTGAAGGGTGAGAGTAAACCGGAGCATTGTTAGGGAACTCATGCAGACACAGGGAGAACATACAAACTCCTGGCACACAGTGCCAGATCCAAACCCCAGTCATTGGCGCTGTAACAGCATTGTGCTAACTGCTACACTAACTGTCCCGCCTTGAATGATAACTGCAAATAAGATTATTTATCATACATTAAATCTTTAATTTGCAAACTTTTCTAACGAGTAAACTCAGTCATGACAATCTACAAGGTGCAGGCACATGACAACGAATCAGGCAGAGAATTAGAAATCAACAAAACGACACTCGAGTATTTTCCCAACATCCAGTTAACTAAAAGTCTCCAGAAAATGCCTAGACTTTCATGTTGCTTTGTCAAAACATACAGTACAAAGGATGAAAAGTTAGTCTGTACATGCAGGATGATTAGGAACAGAGGGGCAAAAGACTGAAAATTCAAAATGCAAACTGAATGGAATGAAATAATTTGACATCAGTTGAACAATCTTTTTATTTATAATGATAGGTTGAAACTTGTCTATCACCTCCACTCCCCAAAATATGGAAACAGCAAATGTTTTATGTTAATCAATGAAAGGAATGTAAATATAGAAATGAAAACATTTTAAGTTCTTAACACAAGTATTATTAAATTTTCCAATGAGACACTGTTAGAACGTGCAACAAATCCCAGGAATCCTTTACATTTCAATAAACCATCTCAAGATTTGCAGAGTGAATTTCTCACTCCAAGTTCTGAATCCTGAGCATCAAATCATAATCACCCAATAAATTTCCAACAATCTGTATTTAAAGGGAAGTCACAGCCAACACTGAAAATGTTATTTCTGCGCATTTGGTATGAGTGATTTACATCTTAAATATATGGCGACCCAATTTACAACTTACTATTTACAACTGCTCCAATAAATGTCAGCATTAGTGGATTCAGGACATCTGATGCAACCTACATTCATTGACAGAACTGGAAAAAAATTAAACCAAAAGTCAATAAAAGGTATCAATCAGACCAAGCTTTTAAAATTAAAGGGACAGAATTTAGCAAAGTACAAAAGACATTACCTACTTTAAATTTTGTTGATTACGAGAATTATATTATTCCAGTATAGTGGAATGACCAACAATTTACCAATTGAAACTAGTTGCACAACTAAATAATACTAACAAAAGAATCCTTTACTGAAGAGAGCATGTTTTCATTAAAGGGAATAGCAAAACTATTATCTATCATTTCATGTAGTTTATAAAAACCAACTGAATGTTCAGTAGTATTGATTCTCTATTGGTGTAACTGACAAAAAATTGCATTGAAATTTCAGTACGTGTAAAAGAGTGACTCGCAGTAGATTTTATTGATTGGCAAATTCAAATCACAATTTAATTATTCTGGACATCTAAACGTATCTATTCTATGATACAACTTGTAAAATATTACATGTAGGTAGAAAATTATTAACTTAAGATTTATGGTACTTCCAAACTCTGCAATGTGTTCTCAATATATACACACAAAATTAGTCAAAATCTTAAGTGATTTATTAATTGGTTGCCTAGATCTGTATTAGAAGCTATTTACAGGACTTCTATGGTCATCTTTGCTCTGCCACAAGCAACCAGAAACCTCTTTTAATCCAAGTCTACACTGAGCAGTGGAAGAAATAAAGGTTTGATGCTCAAACTGAAACTTTCCATTTCCAAAATACATTTCAAACTCGTGGTACTTTTCAGGAACTACATACAAACTTCCATTTTATTTTCTAACATTGGTAAATGCAATGGATTATATGCAGAGAGCAGACCAGAGTTACAATGCCACCCAGTATCACTATGATCTTCAGAGAGCCAAGCTCTCATCTGCCAGGTAGCTACTAAAAGCCTACAGCTTCTTTCATAAAAGGATAGCAAATAAATCCATGAAGTGCCGATGAATAAAAGGGTACTTCAAAATACGGCTGTGAATGAAGCTCGAGGAGTTCAAAGATAGCTGGCGAAAGCCCGATTTATATCCTAACTTTATTGCAGCGAGAATTTAATTTACATCATCACTCTTGCAATCTTATTCATGACACAACATAACAGTGATGCAAAATGGAGAGTACAATATTAGATACTGATTATAATTATTGATCACAATCCAAATAACATCAAAGGCTTATGGTGCCAACTTATATTTCTTTTACAGGGAGGTGGCTTTTTTCAAATAAGTTCCAAGCAAAGAGAAATTCATGGAATTTTTTGTCGTACAAAAAAGATCTCAATGCAAGTTCACTGACTTCACTGAAACCTGGTTGTTACATTAACCTAGACACTTAAACATTCTGCAACCCTCCCCAATGAAATACTATGAATACACTAGAATGGTAAAAATTAAAAATCATTTTTCTTACAGATAAAATGTCCATGGAAGTAACACTTCAGAGATTCCCCACCCCCCCCTCCCCCCTCCCAACCCCAACTTCTGAAGAGCCAAAAGGAACACTGGAGAAAAAAAAATAATTCATTCCCTTTAATTTTGTGGGTCTTATACTGAAATTACGGCAAACAAGCAAAAGAACTCCAAAGGCAGTTAACCAGATGCAAAGTTCTTGTATCTCATGAGACCAAACTGCTAGAAAAGCTCAAGGTTGTTGCATTTCATCCTGGTTCCAAAAGGGTCTTTATTTTTTTTTTTTTTGTTTTTTTAAAGTCTACTTGCTTATTTCTTTGAAGAATAAACTGCACCAGAGGAAAACTTGGAACATGAAGGGAAAACTAACACATACCTAGAGCTACAAAATTTTCTTTGCCAAAATGAAACACTAAGTGGCAGATGTGTAAACAAGGGAAACTCAAAAAGGGCTTTAAGAGTATTTTCAGTTTTACAATTTTTTTTGGGTTCAGTGAATACTTCAGATTTCACCAGCCTCCCTTTCTTCCGGACTTGTTGCATTTAATTCTGACTTCCCATTTGTACTCTCATGTTTCCTTTCTGACGAACTCTTCTCCTTTCGATCCTTATCTCTTGATTTTTCCCTAGGAGATCGATCCCGTGATGACCTTGAAAAACAACACTTTTATTTAATACAAACCTCCAGCACTTCAGCTTTCAAATCGGCCTCTACAGGGAAAACCCTCCAAGAGAAGCAGCACCAGAGCTGGTCTCCAATTTCAACCCCAAGAGAAATCAGTAGAGAAGATATATAATTGTCGGAGTATCTCGAAGGAGAGATCAACAGAGCTGCCACACACTTCCTTTTGACCAATGTGCTAAAAATGCAGGTTAAATAAGTTGGTTGGGCTTTCCCATCCATTTTACTTTGAGGGACCATTTCGAAGACTGCAGCTTATGCATAGAAATAGGCCATGTGTGAGATAGATTGTAGTGGAATGGACAGGATGAAGAAAAGAAAACTGGACGATAAAATGGGAAATAGGATACAAGGTGGGAAAGAGTATGTTTAATTTGGTTTTGAAATTAAAGACTGTTTTATTTCAGCATTGGATACTACAGTAGTAAGCTTGCTTTCAAAATGAAAATTACATATACCAGGCATGAATATTTGTCTTTTTCTCATTTAGTTCAGGTATTTTGTTTATTTATATTCCTCAAAATCAAGTATTTCCACTTATTAACAAAGAACTTCCCTCAAGGGTTTGCAATAACTTTCAATCTCCAAGTTCAACCAAATGGAAAGTGGTAATGGTGAAAGTTGAAATTATCTCAATTAATTACTTTTTTGGACAATGCCAAAACTGTGGTTTCCTCCCCGTAGCCATTTCAGCTTGTTCTTTTACTCTTCTGACCTTTTTCACTATCTCCACAACACTGACTAATGCTTCCCTCAATGCGATTGACCTGTGACCTATAAAAGCATTCTGAAATTTGGGTGCAGCAGCAAGCTGAATGAAAATACAAGTTGACATTCACTGAGTGCAGGGCTTTATTGATGGAAAAATATGTCGAAAAACTATTTTCTAGGTGGCCTTTCAGTACGTTTCCCACTTTTAAATTAGTCAAAGTGGAAAAAAAAATTCAAGCTTTAGTATGCACAACATCAGCGAGTGATCATCATTTCATACATGTACTACATCCGCAAGGTTGTCAAATTAGGTTACCAAATAAGCCAAAAGTAGTCACTCGGAATTAACTAATTTTTTTTTTTTTACAACCCAGCAGCGAGAGAAGAATAGGTCAGGGGAGGAGGGAGTTGGTTTAAGGAAAATACCTGAACAGCTTGAAATGTCGTTGGAAATACTGAAGAAGCACCACCAATGAACAAGCACCAAGGTCCAATCATTTCAGAAGTTGGTTCAAAAATTATTACGATGTCAAAAGCACTCAAAAACATCCCCCCCCTCCCCCCCACACTCAAGTTCTCCTCCACACGTCCGCTTTCCATTTCCCTTCTCACCCCACGCTGCCTTGGTACATGCTCTGCATTCCTCTTTGCCATCACTGAAGTTTTTCTTCCAGTACCCTTCTCCTCATCTCTTCATTCACTTTCCTCCACACCATTTTACTTTCTTACTGTGCTCAGGTTTCTTCCTCTACATTCACTCCCTTTCATTTGTCTTCTCCATGTATCTTCTTGCTTTCAGCCATTCACCAATCTCTCTACTTTTTGCCACCATCATTTGTTAATCTCTCTTTATACACAGATCCAAATGTTTTTAATATTCATAGAATTAAAATGCAACTTCTAGGATCACTTGTAAATTAGTCCCATCCAAAGGAAGATGCTCTCAATGAAATGCAGATGAAAGCTTAAAGGCTGAAATGCAACTTGCCGAGGTTTTTTTTAACCGAAACGTTAAATGAGTTGGGTTAATGTGATTATGTTATAATTTGGGATATTACTTGATTTATCTCCCCCTCCCAAAAAACCTGCTGTTTACCTAATTGTGATCTTTTCAAGTTTTATTTCAGAAGTAATTAGAGAATGCAATTTTGAAAGGGTTAATTCTATGAGAAAATAGAGACTCATAAGAAATGACAAACAGGTTTCTCAATCACAGCAAAAATAATTTGTGCTCGTGGTGATAAACTAGTTTAACTTTATCCATATTTCTCAGTTACATTTCTTGAATAAGGTTAAAAAGACACTCATATGTATGACAACACATCATCCCATCACTATAATCTGTTCCCTCCAAGGGGAAAGGAAGTTAATTTGAAAGTCTATTTTACAATTCCAAGATTATGGATGGTTTGGTGGAACAACTGAACCTTGGCAAAAGCTACAAATCTCAAACTATTAAATACAATAAATCATACATTAATCATTGAAATCTAAGCCAGTTACGGAGGATCAGGTAAATAATTTTGCCAACATTTTACAGACATAACCTGCTTTCAGGACCATTGTATACAGATTCCTCTTAAAATCCATATCAACAATAGAAATTAATACAAATAAAAATGGTAACTAACTGCACAGGTCATGTTTTGTCATATAAAGGATTATAACCTGCTGCAGACTTAACACAGAATTACTGTCTTGTGATTTGGAATGATATTCCAGAAATTTAAAACTTCAATAACTTCGCTTCTTACTTATGCTTTGAACTCCGGTCCCTGCTTTTGTCTCTTGAACTGCGACAATGCCCTCTGCTGCGGCTAGGAGAACGGGACCTGTGCCTTCGGCGCCTTTCTCGATCTCTGGATCTGGATCTTGATCTGGATTTGCGGCGGTCATGAGGAGAACTGGAGCGTTTTCGCCTGTGATCGCGTGATCTTGATCTGTAAATATTTCGAGCTATGGTCAATGATGGTAGGATGGAGAACCTACAAACACATTTCTAGCATCATGAAGTATAAAATAGCAGGATAAATGTAAGCAGTTTATCCCCTCAGGCATCACAGTTGCCTTCACCTAAAAGTACTTCATTATTTTACAGCCAAAAATTAGTATTACTTGAAAGGCTGTGCAATCCAAATTTCAGTAAAATTTTGCAACAGTAAATTTGGTAGTAAATCTGCTTGCTCACATTTAAATTTTAAAAAATTTACACCATGGGAGAAGCCAATTCCAGCCATTTAAATCAGTGCCACCCAATTACACCCAAATTAACCTACAACTGTGTACATATTGAAGGGTGGGAGGAAACTGGAGCACCGGGGAAAATCCACACAAACACAGGGAGATGGTACAAACTCCTTAAAGTCAGCGCCGGATTCAAATTCTGGTAGCTGGCACTGTAATAGCATCACACACACCATGCCATCCATTTAATTCCCCGTGTTTCCAGATGTTGGCTTTTCACCTGACCCATGTGAAACACTTGAGTAATTAATAAATATCATTATTAAGAAAAGCACACAAATGGCAACCAGACTATATCAACAGTACTTTTAACACTAGTTAATTAAAAAACTCAAGATGAACTTGCCCAACACCACTGCTACAAGTTGTATAAACTCTATTACAAGGTTACGGTGTCAGAAAGGACATCTTTCTATCAGAATTCTAAAAGCAGTGGAAGCCTATTTAACTGAGGACACATTCAGGATGCTGAAGAGACTATACACAAGTGAAGACAAGAGTGTTGCTAACAAGCAATAATGTGTCTTTTTATTTAAGCTCCCCTTGACTGTGGGCAACTACTAATGTAGCTATAAATCTTAACTCTTTGAAAGGGGTAAATACAGTAGAATCCCCATTATCAAGTATTCAATCAACAGGCAAAAAAAAACAAGGAAAGAAGAAACTAAATAAAAGCTTAAATAAAAAAAGTTTCAATATAGTTTAAATAAAAGTTTAAAATTGTAAATGTTCTCCAAAGCAACACACAACCCCTTGGTGAAGTTGGGAACAAACATTCAGCCAGCAGAGCATCCTGGTCATGTAGTAGCTATTTGAATAAATTTTCAATAAAGTTATGTTTAAATATAATGACGGAGCCCAGAATGAAGAGACAGCTGATGCCGCTTGCCACTGGGGCGACTCTCCTAAAGTGTCTTCCGATCCCTGCCAAGTAAGAATCTTTAAATTTATTCGTATTAGGTATATGAGTAAAGCTTTATCTGTAAACTGGCTGGTGGGGGGGGGGGGGTGGGGGGTGGGGGGAAAGTGGATTATTTATGAAGGCAGCATGCTTAGCGTAGCGGCTAATGCAACGTGTTACAGTGCCATCGACCGGACTTCGAATTTAAATTTTGTAAGTTATGAGAATTATCTGATTAAAGTGAACTTTACATAATTAAATACAACAAGTGATTTTTTTCAAATAACTTTACATTTGTCATTGTCTTTTAAACTGTGTATTCTTGATCCAGGTGTATTAGTTAGGCTTTGCAACACTGCATCTCAGTCAACCAGAAAATGCTCATTTAAAAAAAAATGACATATAGCACGTTAATAGGCCCTTTTGGCCCATGCCGTCCAATTACATCCAATTGACCTATACTCCCAGTACATTTTTGAATGGTGGGAGGAAACCAGAGCAATTGGAAGAAACCCACACAGGCACGGGGAGAACACTGAATTCGAACCCTAGTCACTGGCACTGTCACAGCATTGCGCTAGTCGCTATGCTAACCTTGCCGCCATATATGGCAACCTCGAAACCCGTAAGTGCCAGATAATGGGGATTCTACTGTACATGGTTTCACAACCAACATTCTCCATTCCATATTTTTTACATTTCTTTATGAAAGTTATTATTGATTTTGCTTCCTTCAGGTGGTGCATTCCAGAAAATACAAACGTCTGAAGTATTTTCTCATTTCATTTTTGGCCTGACACTTCCTTTCCTTTGTTTATAATATTTCCATATATTCATTCACTCCAAGGAATTCCCTCAGCTTGCAAGTAATGTTCATCTTAATTTAGAATGTGACCAGCAGATTTACAATGCCTTTTCTCAGTGAGCCAGAGGATTTGTAAATATTAGTACACAACAGGTAGCATTACCATGGACACTTACAATAACAGCACTGGAGACAACCCTGAGGTCTCTAGAACATTGCAGAGAAAAGTTCAAGGAATAATTTGTCAGACCCTGGAACAGGTATCCTGGGATCTGGAGGGATAAGGGAGAAAGGTCTCAGGGCCTGGAATTGAGGAAAACTCCAAATGCAGTTTGGAAATTAAAAATTGTGCCTGAGATCTTGCAAGACTGAGAAAATAGCTCTGTAGATTTGGGAATAAAGAAAGTGCTTGGCAGTAGTGAAGGTTCCATTTCTGCTAAAAAGTAGTTTCACAACAACCAATAGGCTTGTGAAGGAGGGGAAAGAGGTCAAGTTGCATCAAACTGAAAATGGTGCCAACCTACCTGGAACCAAAGTTCCCACCCAGTTTCCTGAATGTCAAGTCTTCACCTCACAAACCTATCTTCCATCACCCCTTCTGCCTTCAGGTGATTTCCAAGATTATTACCATTACCATCTGCTTTTTTAAAACTCAAAGATGCAGCATAATAAATTGGGAAATGAACCCAGTTTTTAAACAATCAGATGCAATTAAAAACAATTTACAGAAAGATTATGCCATTAGTGTTTTTTTTAAAAAACATCCAATGTGATAAATTTGTGTTTAAGCAATAACATTATGGGAAAGTCAGTCCATCCCATTTTAAAAAAAAATCAATTTTTTTTCTATGAGCAACCCCAATATCAGATTATTTTTGTCAACACAAATACAATAAATGGTAAAACTGAAGATTTGGAAAAATTCAAAATGAAGGCAGCTGAATATGTGATGAAATATCTGGATTTTAGAAAAAAAACAAAATCTAATGCTATTTTACAATAAACCTACCGCTTATGATCCCTGCTACGTGATCTTGACCTGCAAAACAGTATTTAATTGATTAATGGAAACATAATATACAAAAAATATTTTGTACTTTAGTTGCTTAGCAAACACATTTAAGATTAATTAATTAATAATCAGAATCCAGAAATTTCAGACCATGGTTTTAATTAGCTACAATAGAGCTTCCTAATTTAGAGGTATATATACAAATGATCTTACTTTCTTTTCATCCGCTCTTCTTTCTCCCTTTCTTCTCTCCTTTTTAATCTTTCTTGATTCCTTCTTTCTTGTTTCTCTGCAACGATTTTCTAGAATTCGAAATGGATGAGTAAATGATTCTGCAGAACATTCATCTTGATTATAGTTAACATTACACACTTACATTTTACCTATAGAAAGCAAATTAAATGACAGTAATTGTGGCAAGATATAAATCTAAGAGGAAAACATCTGCTTAATAAAAGCCTTTTATCCCAATATACACTTCTACATTTTAATACTTTTACAATGCAATTAAAAAAAAATACCTTCAGATGATCTAATTTCTCCCGTATTTGGATGAATCCTAAGTGCAGTTTCCCCCCAAAATGATCAGCAAGTCGGCGATCGTTGTCGTGAAGACCCAAGTATGCAGAGCATATTTCACAGACACGCAATTTCTGTTGCTGGAAGCTGGAAGCAGGCATTGAATTCCTGTATTCATCCTATATAAAATAAAATATGAAAAGGGAACCTTTGTAATATCAAAACAAAATTTAACAGTTAAAATATTATAAACTTACAAGTGATTAGTGAAATACAAAAATCTGCAGATGCTGTGATTGCAGTTTTTTTTTTAAAAATGAAACAAAAGTTGGAGTAACTCAGCAAATCACACAACATCAATAGGAGGTAAATATATATATATATATATATATATATAAAACTCCCATTTGTAGATAGTGAAGGGTTCAGGCTTGAAACCTCTGATTAACACTGTGACATGCTCAGTTCCTCTAGCATTTGTATTTTTATTATAAGTAATTACCGGTAGTTAAGTAATTTGACACAAATCATTGCAATTTTATTCATAAGCGTTTCTCCAAAAATATGCTCAACTGATGTTATACTTCAAATATATTTCCTTTGATTTCCTAGCATCCCTAATGTGTCAAGTTTTCCCAAATTATTTTTATACAGGTAGTTAATTGCTGATTAAGATGCAGTACAACTCCAATTATCCGGAATGGTCTGAACTGGGCCCATGTTGGATAAAATTTTTTCTTCTTTTTTTGGATAATTGGTCATTTTTTCAAAACAGCCCAGCAGCAACATCAAATCACTTGCATCAATGTTTGAACAGCAACAAACACGGGAAGGCTTTTAAGCATTTAAATAATAATTCTCACCAAAACAAAAAATACTGGCCACCACCGTTCACCAAGACAAACCCAACACGGCCGCGATCACAGAGACCACTCAACTGCTGCTACCAATCCCCAGGGAGGCTTCCCAGGCCAATGGAACATTCACTGACAAGTTGGCGGGCTCCCATCTCCCTGGTCACTGAAGCTCTGGACACCAGAGTCCTGACTCCCAATCCTCCCCTATCCCTTCTGTTTACCGGGGAGGTAGGCCAGGGGGAGATTCAGAGTCGGCATCCGGTGTGTCAAGCAGAGAGGGAGGGAGGGGAAGGAATAGGAAGGGAGGGAACGTCACTGAGCCAGAGGTCCTGCTCCTGCCTGGGAGCCTGACGTCCCCACTCCTGCCCAGGAGGCCACTCTCCTTGATGATGCCAGGACAAGGGATTCTTTCAACCACTTGCAGCTGGGAGACAGTGGAATGCAGTTTGAGAGGGTAAGTTGGAGAAAAAAGTCAATAGGTGAAGAAGAAATTGAGTTACCTGAAACAAAGACAATTATCATTCCAATTTCAGGATGGGTGAATTCTTTTTTTTATTTTTTTTTAAACCGATCGCTGAGGTCAATTTGGTTCCGAAAAAAATTTTAGATAAATGAGGATTTCTGATTTGTTTTGGATATCCTCATTTATCTGAAGTTTTTAAATGATAAATGAGGATTTCAGAGAATCCAATTTTGGATAATCAGAGTTGTACTGTAATTGACAAGAAGTCTTCAAATAATATCTGGGCAGGGATTTACGCAATAACATTTTATTAAATGATACCGTTGAATCAGAAATTTCAGTTGGACATTTAAAAAAAGATATACAGCAAACCAGAGACCCTGGGGAAAACCAATGGAGAGAACATATGAACTCGACACAGTTCTGGATTTGAACCCCGGTCCTGGTAGCTGGCGCTGTAAAAGCATTGCACTAACTGCTACACTGACTGCCAACAACAGTTTTCCAAGAGCACAGTGTTTTCTAGAATTCATTGTTTAAATATATTGTTTCAATATCTTTTAAAAAAAATATAAAACACGATTATTTGGTGCAACATCTTATTAATATTTGTGAAATTCTGCTTGCCCAAGCACCACACCACCCCCCCCCCCCCACCACCTCTAGTAATTGATTGTTTGCAAGAGGCACCTATTTCAAATAAAAATGGTAGAAAATTCACCAAAGGGAAATATAAAAGCTCAGATGTTTCAGATTAGCTAGTGGCACAATATAAAACCAGCTGTATTGTTTCTAAATATTAAGGTGATATAGTTGATACCTCTGCTTCCCTCTTTTTTGTTCGCACTCTTTCTACTTCTTGCATGACCTTCTGAGATTCTTCCACATTTCCTTCAGCTCCAAGTTGTTCAGCTTTAGCCAAAAGCTTTCCTATTTCTTCATTGAGCTCATGCACCTTTTCTGCCTGTCAAAATATCCATTTATTATTGTAAAGAAAAGGCATCACATGTGTCAGAGCTCAATCCCACATTTTCATGCATATATTTTTCATGAAGTAGCTTGAAAATAGAATAAGCATGATCCCATCTTTATAATTTAAAGCACACGGAATGGATTCAAGATGCTAACATTTAAAATATGGTGGTTTTGATCTAATTCACGAAAACTAAATAAATATAAAAATCTCGGCTCTGGTGCAAATTATTTTATTTTGTCAAATCAACACAAGCCAAGCAACATTAATTTTAAGCAAATTAATTCACAAGTTTGTCAGTTCCAATACACAGTTATAAACTTTACACAGCATTTTAAAGTTTTATATTTCACCCAAATACAAAAAGGCATTCTACAAGTCTGCATTTAGTGGAAGTCTCCATTTATATTTTATATTGACCATAACATAAAACCAAGAAAATCAAGCAAATAAAGCTCTATTGCTCATGTGATTGAATGAAAGCATCATAACTTGGGTATTTGTATTTAAGTAGCAGGCAGAATGATGAAAATCCAGACTGCTTGGGGATTGGGTAAGATGGGATTTTCTTGAGCAGTACTTTTAAAATTCAAATTTAAGGAGAAATAAGGAGACAAACAGGTACATTTTGATAGTTTATTCATTAGCAAAAATAGCAGCTTCATTTATAAAAACGAAGTTTTAAAGAAAAATAAACAATTGAAAAACATAATCGTAAGACATTCTCTTGTTGCCACTGAACATCTATGGTGGTTACGCATGGACACACCCGAAAGCCTGCTAAATTTAAAAAGAATAAGAGATAGAGAAAAGTCCAGATGCTTGGGTGGGCTGAATTTCTGGCATCCAGATTTTTGAACTTCTACTGTATTTTCTTTTATTAATTGTTGTAATTGGCAAACATAAATAAGCAAGTTCAATTTGTTTTGGGGAAGAACACCTTAAGACATATGAATATTTAATATGCTAATCCAATGAGCCTGGGATTGAAGTCTGGTTAGTTTAGGGCAAAAACTAGGAGTGGCTGATGCTGTATACCTCAAGCAGCTGAAATGACCTTGAGTGCCAAGTAGGAGCTGAGAGAAGGGAGTATCTAAATGCACAATTTACTTCCTCGTAGCTGAGGCCTGATATTGTGGAATATGCTACTCAGCTAGAACTTTATTCTATCCAGATTGAACATCTAATATCACAGCCTGAGAACAGCCGGCTGAGTAAAATCACTAGCAGTGAGGGGGATGATAACTAAATACAACATCAAAGATACCTACCTGGAGGAAAATGAATTATCCAGCAGTGACCTAGGTTAGAGGGCTCTAATGCCAAAGCTTGCCCAAACCCTCTGGTTCAGACTTGCCTCAGTGTTCTCACTGACGCATCTTCATATCTGCATTTATATTTTTTGACCATGATGCCAAAAGGCAATTTATCCTTCTAAAAAACTTTCTCTACATAAGCAATCTCCTCATCGTCTTTTATTCAATCTCACCCAGAAATGAATCTAGTAAACATTGGTTGAGTTAACAATTAAAATCATTAATTTTGAAAGATTAAGTGTCAAATAGAAAACTGAATGTTCACTGGAATTGAGGCAAATGGCAAAAATACCTTAGCAGCTACTTCAGCACTTATTTCTTCTTGTGTTTCTGCCAAACGCTTCTTGGCAATATCTGTTCTTCTGTCACAATCAACGATAAAACTTTCAAGATGTTCCATGGCCTAAAAAATGAAAAATGACCAATTTCCCATAATAGTAAAAATAATTAAATTTTTGGATAGCAAATACTTTTCAATTCTCCAGTTATTTCCTTGCTCAATATGACTTTTCCATTTCTATATTTAGCTCAAGCTGTTCCTATCAAAGCAAGTCACAATAGTATTTTAGTGGAACTTCTTAAGCTTACCCAAAACAATTGTGCTTCATTATAGCTTTTCAAGCCTTAGATACAGTGATCTCCACTCTCTTCAAGCTCTTAGTTGCCAGTGCCTAGCATGGGTTTCAAATTTGTTATCCTCAATTGTAATACAGGTACTCCCCAACTTGCAACCTATGAAATTATGTCCGTCTGCATATACGACCAAAAATTTGTTAAAAAAATTAAATAAATTTACTAAATTTATGTTGTATTTGACGAACCATAAGAGGGATACAGGGCAATGCAAGAGCCAAAATGTCCATACTTACCTTGTTAGTTGGCATCCCATGACCAGTAAGCTGGGCGCAACCATCTTGATTCCTGTGTGTATATGCAAGTCTTCGGTTGGTGCATGCGCGGTGGGTTTGAGTATTGGAGTTCGGTTGGGGCATGCGTGAGATTTAAGAGTGCAGATTCAATATTGTTAGTGTGTTTAACTCTCATGCATGCCCCAACTGAACTCCCAATATGTGAACCCATCGCACGTGCACAGGAATCAAGATGGCCAAGGCCAGCCTACGGACCTCGGGACACTGATAAACAAGGTAAGTGGGCACATTTTGGCTCTTACATTTCCTCTATTCCTGTTACAATTTGTCAAATACAACATAAAGCAAGCAAATTTCATATTGTTTCTTATTTTTTAAGCAAATGAACACAATTCCGACTTATGTCCATTCCGAGATACGACCGATCCTTTGGTCAGAATTACAGCTGTAAATCAGGGAGCATACTACCTATATATTCAACTTTCAAGAGGTTCCCCACTCATGTTATTAACTGGCTTCTTTTCTTTGTTCCAATGCCAAGTTACTTACCCATTTTGCATTCTGCTGCTCCAAAATCTCCAGTCACAAGGTCATTAATGTAAAACAGATCTTTAACATACAAACAATAACCAATTCTTAACATTAGCACAATGTTGCAGCAAGATTTTCAATTACATAGATTGCCTCAAATTTATCATGTTAATTTGAATAACAACTAACAATATACAACGGACTACGACAGAACATTTGTTAAAGAGCTCCCTCCAATGTTTCTTTTTGAAATTACATTAGTGAGAAAGTCTCAACAACAATGATCTGTTTAGTTTTGCATTAACTGTACAGGTACAAGATTCTTTATCTGGACATCTAAAATCCAGAAAGCTCCAAAATCCGGCAAGTGGGGAGAGAGGCGGCAGTGCGAGTTGGGCGGGCAAGGGGGGCGGGGAAAGATGACAGGGCAACTGGAAGGGGGTGGGGGTGGATACGGCAGCACAATTCGGGTGGGCTTAAGTCTGGCTTTCCAAAATCCGGAAAAGTCCGAAATTCGGAACACACCGTCCCCCAAGGGTTCCGGATAAAGGATCGTGTAGCTGTATTGGGTAACTACTCAAGTACTGTATATGAAACCCAAGGTCTTTCAAATGTAGCAGGTACACATGTATCAAATGGAGCCTTAATAAAAACATTTATACATAGAAGCAGATCCAAGATTTGTGAACAAATAACTGACCTAATAATTTCTATACATTTTTGGAAATCCAGGGCCTGTAGCAGCCGGCTCCGTAGGCTGATACAGCAAACAGTTGTTGAACACGATTGGGCAGATAGCACACGGGATGAGATACCCTCTCCCATAGGCCGCAGGAATAGCTGTCGAATCGGCCAATCACAACCAGCGGATCACAGGGGGTCCAATCTGGGCCCGTACATCTGGGACAACCAATCAGCAACTGGCTTCACTCAAGCCACACCCCGGTGGTGACACAGCCGGCTGCCTTAAAAGGCAGAGCTGCAGCCCAATAAAGTCTGTCGATTACAATCCCTCGGTTTGCGAGTCTTCTTTCTACCTCGAGCTATAATCGTAGCGACCCTGCTACAGCGGTGACCCCGACTGGTCCAAATGGCACTTTGGTCCCAACGATGGAGGAACAGCCTACAATCAACACCGTAGCATTGAAACTGCCAGGCTTCTGGACGTCGCAACCACGGGTGTGATTCCAGCATGCTGAGGCACAGTTCGCCAGAGACTATACGCGCTAATATATGGTCAGCGTCCTCAATCAAGACACTGCAGCCCGCGTCATCAATTTTCTCCAGCAGCCCCTGAAGGGAAGAGTATGGCCATCAAGGAGCTATTAACCCACAGTTTTGGGCTCTCTAATTGATGCACATCGACAATTTGGGGGACAGGGCCCCTTCCGCCCTCAGGAGCGACATGCTCACTCTCAATGATGACCACACCTCTTGCCCATTGTTCCAGCGGATCTTTCTGGAGCGGCTGCCTGAAGAGATCCAGCTGCTCATCGCGGAGGAAGACTCCAACGACCCCAGGAGGGTGGCTGCCTGAGGAAACATACTATGGGTGGCAAAGAGGGGTGCCTGCGCTTCACTAGAATAGGTGACGGCATCTGTCAGCAAACCCCAGCCAGGAAGCTGTTTGTCTGACCGACTGATCGACGCCCCCAACCAGTGAGAAGTACTGTTTCTATCATCAATGGTGGGGTACCGAGGCCCATCGATGTCTCTCCTCGTGCTTTCAAGGGAGATGCCAAGGCTGGCTGTCTTTGATGGCTGCGACGACCAGCCAACTGCATAGCCTCCTCTACATCGAAGACTCCCTGTCAGGCTGACGTTTCTTGGTGGAAACCAGGGCACAGTACAGCATCCTTCCCCTGTCCAGCAGCAAGGTGGGCTGAGAGCTTCAAGAAGCAAACAGCTCCAACATTCGGACATTTGGCACCTATACGTTCTCCTCTGCTTTGGGGACAGACAATTCATCTGGAAGTTTACAGTAGCAGCCGTACAACAACCATTATTGGGAGCCAAATTCCTGAGAGCCAACTCGCTACTGGTGGACATTAAGAGGCATTGATTTGTACAGGCCTGGACAGCCAGACACCGAACTTACTAACACCCCTCTTCACTCAGTGAGTACTGCTGACAACAAATTCGCTCAAGTCTTAGGGGAATTCTCCTCCACCACTACTTCCCATTTCAACTCAGCGGAACCCAAACACAGGGCAAGACACTAAATTATTACGGATGGCCCTCCACTCCATTCCAGGGCTCAGTCTTCCCCCCGAGAAACTTAACCTTGCTAGAGAAGTTTTGAAAGATGAAGGAACTTGGCATTGTGCAATGCTCTGATAGCCCATAGGCCTTCCCTCTCCATATGGTACCTAAGGCAACTGGAGGTTGGAAGCCATGTGGAGACTACCGCCACCTTAGTGAGGCCACCACATTCAACAAGTATCCTGTCCCCCATATCCAGGATTTCACCACTAATCTACAAGGGGCACAGATATTCTCTACAGTGGACCTCATCAGGGGTTATCATCAGATCCAAATCTACCCCGATGACATTCCCAAAAACTGCCATCATAACCTTCTTTGGATTGTTTGATTTCCTCAACATGCCATTAGGGCTGAAAAATTCAGCTGAGACTTTCCAAAGTTTTCTGGACGCAGTGGGCTGGAATCTGAACATCGCCTTTGTCTATCTCGATGATATTTTAATAGTCAGCCACACTCGCGCCGAGCACGCCGCTCACTTAAAGACTATTGTTCTCCAGGCTAAGTAAATTTGGTTTAGCCATCAATCTGGTCAAGTGCCAGTTTGGCCGAGAGTCAATTGATTTCCTGGGCCATCGCATTGACCAACATGGGGGAAGGCAACCAAAGTGGATGCTATTTGTTCATTCCCCAGACTAACGACTGTGAAGGGACTGCAACAGTTTACAGATATGGTAAATTTTTATCATCGCTCAATACCTGCAATGGCCCGCATCATGAGCCCACTATTTCCTCTCATGGCAGGCCTGGTAAAGACATTCATTGGACCCTGACATTACCGGCGTACCAGACAGCATTTACCGGCCTGAAACTGGAGGACATCCAGATCACCCCAGGTAACCGCACGCTGCTCTGCGACACATTGACTGGTAAATCATGCCCCGTCATTCCGGTCACATGGAGGACGCAAGTTTTCAATTCAGTCCACAATTTGTCTTACCCTACTATCAGGTCTACAGTTAGAATGGTGGCCATCAATTATGTCTGGCACAGCCTCCGTAAAGAGGTCACTCAGTGGGCCAAAACAAGTACTCAGTACCAGGCATCAAAAGGTCCAGACCCACATTAAAGCCCCTCCACAGCTTTTCGAACCAGCACGCCGCCATTTCAGCCACATGCACATATATATTGTGGGGCCCCTACCTGTTTCCAGAAGTGCACGATATCTATTGGTTGACCAGAATGACTAGATGGCCAGAGGCGGTGCTGCTACCAGAAATCTCTATGGAGACATGTGCATGGGCATTACTGAACACCTGGGTGGTACATTTCAGTGTCCCCAAACAAAACGTCTGACAGGGAGGCCCAATTCACTTCCAGCCTGTGGACTGCCTTGGCAAATGCCCTGGGGACACAACTCCACCACAACATACCAACAGGCTGGTGGAGAGGTTCCACAGATACCTGAAGACAGCTGATGGCCTGACACACTGGGCCGAACTGGGCAAACGAACTCCCTTGAGTCCTACCAGGCATCTGCACCGCCCCAAAAGAGGATCTCGAGGCATCATCTGCTGAGTTGGTCTATGGCACGCCCCTAAGTTATCCCGGGCAAATTCGTGGTGGCTTCCAAGAACTTGGGGGAGCTCTCAGCAGCTACACTGTCTCGAATGCGCGAGCACCTGGGCTCACTAGCCCCAGTTAAGCCCAGAGCTCATGGGCAAACCAGCTCCTTTGTCCCAAAAAACTTTGCAGACTGTCACTACATTTCTGTCCAATGCAGGGCCACTGCCTTATGAAGAACCATACCACGTCGTCAGGCACAATGGCTCTACCTGCATTGGACATTGCCAGCAGAGAGGACACCTTCACACTCGACTAGCTGAAACCGGTCCATTTTGACGTTAACCAGCCAGTTATTTATTCGAGCCCATGGCGCAGGGGTCGGCCGCCAGAAGTCAGTTTCCTCATTCCCGGTTCTGTGGGGGGGTTGTGTAGTGGCCCGTGACCCGCTCCGCTGGCTGACATAACAAACAGTTGTCCAACACGATGATCAGGCAGACAGCATGCGGGATAAGCCATCTGCTCCCATAGGCCGCAGGAATAGCAGTCGAATCAGCCAATCACAGCCAGCGGATTGCAGGGGGTCCAATCCGGGCCCACACATCTGGGAACACTAATCAGCAGCTGGCCTCACTCAAGCCACGCCCCGGTGGTGACACAGCCAGCTGCAGCCCACTAAAGTCAGTGCGAGTCTTCTTTCTACCTTGAGCTTTAACCATAGCGACCCTGCTACAGACCAAACTCGAAGAACTCCCATTTGTAGATAGTGAAGTATAATAAGCTTTAATATACCAGAAAATGAAAAAGGAAAAAATTTATACAGAAACAGTACTTCAGTTTTTTTTGGCAGGAACAAATTAATGCTTTGGAACATTCATCCTCATGAGAAACGAATCAGTCAAAACTCGCTCAAATAAAACACAATCTGAATGTGATTGCTGGAAACAACTTGATAATTTCAAAAAATACATTAATTGTTTTAATAATAGGTTCTTAAGCATCCCAAAAGTCTAAAATATTGTGCACTATTAAGTTTAGTCACATGATCCAAGTCTTAAGTATATTATAGATCCATAGGCAAGTTTCCATTGGTATTGCTCATAAGTTGGATACATTTTATGCAACATATCTTACATAAAATACATAATTTGATTTCCACCAACATGCATTTGTATATAAAGTGCAAGACAATCTTTTGATTACGATTAGTTGCACTTAATTACTGTTCTTCAACATTATTGTTCAAGGACAACATGGCAAGCAGCTATAAATCACACAACAAACAGTAGTTCTTTTCATGTCACCGTGTAAAATGGGGATTCCCAGGAAATTTTCCGGGAACCCTCCCATGAACCTGCGGTGTGAAAATGTCAGCCCAGAAAGATTACCTGATTCCGCGGCCCAACCAAAGAGGTAGGGCCGCAGACCCGAGTAATTTCCCCGGCCCACCCTCTCCCTATGGTCTGAATCGGCAAATGGCCGAGAAGGGGAAGCGTCGTGATGTCAGTGCTTAGGTGCTGCGTCACCACTTGGGTGCCTGCATTATTTTGTTGTCATTTCAGTGGGAACTGTCACTGTTGTTAGGCCAGTCTCGTTCGCCAGAACTGTGCAATCCAACTTCTGATAGGACTTCCTGTGAGTGTATAATGCACCACTCACTACATCACCATCACGCCTCCCCCTTAATTGCTGGGGCTGGGGGTAAAGTACAGGGAATTTGGACCGCGGTGTGAAAGGCTCAGGAGGTCCTGCCTTCTTGAAAATTTCACTTGGGTCCAAGTAGGGTCATCCCTTGCCCGCAGTGTGAAAAGGCCTAGTGGCTGTAGTACATAGTGTAGTGACATGGTGATGGGAGTGAATGACTCAAGTGGCCAAGTGGACAACCTGCTTCTGTTATCCAAAGACTCTCTACAGGCAAAGCAATTTACTTGCATTTTTAATAGAGTGAACTGCATTCAGTGCTCACACTGCAGTCTTCTCTGCCATGGAGAAACCAAATGCAGATTGGCTGATCACTTTGCTGGACACCTGCTTCAGACCACAAAAATAACACTGAGCGATCTCCTCCCCCATCACTTTAAAATAACACTGAGCGATCTCCTCCCCCATCACTTTTCAGCATTTTCCTCTTGTGCCCTGCCACCAATATACACCCATGACCTCTTGCCTGCACCTTCTTCCCCATCCCACTGTCTCCTTCCCCCTTGCTCTCCACTCCCTTCTCCATTCAGAGAGCCATCTCTATCCCTTCACTCCTTCAGATCAGCTTTTTTCTTGTGCCCCACAAGCTTTGCTGTGGGCCTATGCTCCTCCCCATGTCCTTCCATCCACCATTTTATTCAGGGTATTTTGCTCAGAGCTTGATGAAAGGCTCAGGCCCGAAACGCTGGTTATGCATCTTTACCATTCCTACTTAAAGGACTCTGCAGGACTTGAATTTCTCAAGCTTTTTTATGAAATTTAGTGCCACTTTAATTAACACACCCACCCTGACCTTTCTATCTGTGACCTTCTGAATTGTTTCAGCAAGGCCCAAAGGGCACATCTTGTGCTTGGTCTGGACATGTAGCATCAGTACCGCCAATTTTAGAGAACTCGCTCTTTCCGCCTGCACCAGAAGTGGCCATTTCTAGGCCATCGTTTTGGCTCAATGTTTCTTTTTCAATATGTATGATACGGACCTGCTGAGCATATCCTAGTTAGTTAGTTAGTGCACCATCAATCTGTTTGGACTCATCTTATCAAAGATATTCCCTTTGTTTCATACATCCCATCTCTCCAACTAATTTGTCAGGTCTCTTACCCAGTTCTGACAAAGAGTTCCAGATTTGAAAAGTTAACCATTTCTCCATACCCAGAGTTGCCTCATCTGCTATGTTTCTCCGACATTTTCTGTTTTCATTTAAAATGTACAAAATCTGCAGTTTAAAAAAAAAATCAATATATTTTAAAGTTGGGATTAAGCGCAAAGTTTATGCAGAATTGGGGATGACACTGATTCCATAAGACCTACTGATTTCTCATAATCTAGATGACAGAAGCCATGATTTGGAAAATGCTGATGGAGTAACTATGAATGTTTGAGTAGCAAATAGAATAATGGAGAGAGTAGGGAGCCAGGAAGCAAGTTAGTTGTTGCAGTTAACCCAAGATATCTATCATACATTTTGCCACCGCATTTAAGAAGCTGGTTCAATTAATTGTCTAGACATTGATAATCATTTAGGTATTACCGATGGTTACTTAAATATGTGAACATCACTGAATTTCAAAAGTAGGTAGCAAGATGATGGTTAGGTAACCAGTTCATTTGCATTCAGGCCTTCCCTTCTATGAGCATGGACTGCATTGTCATGCGAGGAGTGACAAACTTTGAGGTGCACATTTCTGTTCAATTTGTGCCCTGATGATCGCTAACCCTTCATCATTTGACTTTTACGATAGCAGTTACTTTTCTGAAACATTACCTCCATTTCTTTCTCTGCAGATGCTGCCTCACTAGAGGAGCATTTCCTGCAGTTTCTGCTTTTGATTGTATTATCCTAAATGCTGTTACATTTAGTCATGATTTAATACGAGCTGGATCATTTAAATCAGCAGGAAATCTCCATTCCTATAATTGGCCAGACAGTGTAAAGGGAGCAATTTACTTTAGGGAATACAAGTGAGCCAATCAAGTTTTACCTCAACAATTTAAGGACCACATATGTACCAATAATCTTTGGCTTGGCTTCGCGGACGAAGATTTATGGAGGGGGTAAAAAGTCCACGTCAGCTGCAGGCTCGTTTGTGGCTGACAAGTCCGATGCGGGACAGGCAGACATGATTGCAGCGGTTGCAAGGGAAAATTGGTTGGTTGGGGTTTGGTGTTGGGTTTTTCCTCCTTTGCCTTTTGTCAGTGAGGTGGGCTCTGCGGTCTTCTTCAAAGGAGGTTGCTGCCCGCCAAACTGTGAGGCGCCAAGATGCACGGTTATCAACTTTGTAAACACCTAAATTAAACATGTAAACTTCAGTTGGTTGTGGAACCATTACAGACAAGTTCTGTGCTGGTTAGGAAATTATGCAAATTTAGTCTTTTTTTCTACTAATGTAAATATTAGTAGAAAAGAATAATGAAAGTAGAAGTGCAATAAAAAGTAAACAGGAAGTTGCTCTTTCCCCACCATTCACGATGAAAAACACAAAAAACTTAGGGGTAACTTACGTCGAGTTCAAAGAATAAATCTCTTTCTTTTGCAGCAATTTCATAGTCAGCTCTCAAAGCGAGGTCATGGATCTTTGTGCATTCTCCCAGGTCCATACGCTAGCAAACAGAAGATTTTGAGTGTAACCAGTAGTCAAAATTCAAAATATTTTGTAGCACCAATCCATATGCTACAATTGTGTAACATGAGCTAACTGGTACAATTCCACAATTAATTATAATCTTACTACCTCTATTCATCAGTAAAATTGTAAAGTTTAAAAAGTTAACAAATTTATAATGATCAAAATGCTATTTGTTAAATGTGATTAAATTCCAAATACAAAAATGAACTTCAATATATTGGTATAGCCTTGTAGCTGAACCATTGACAACAAAATATCCTGAATCCTGTAGCACATGCTCCAATTCTGTTCCAAGGAATTTAAAAAAATGAAGACTGACAGATTAACTGTTTGTAAAAAGCATAATTGAACATATTGCCAAATTTTGACCTGAAGTACTTTTAATTTTATTTTAACTTGCATATACACCACAGTAACAGGCCCTTCCAGTCCACAAACCCGTACTGCCCAAATACCTCAATTAACACAATGTTTTGAAGAGTGAGAAGAAGCTGGATCACCCAGAGGAAACCCTCAGACACTGTGAGAGCAAACAAATTCCTTACAAACAGTGCCAGATTTGAACCCAGGTGACTGGTGTTGCAATAGAATTGTGCTGTGTGGTCCATTTTCAAGGTAAAATTATCCCACCTAAGCAATGCCACACAGTATGACAACAACTTTAATCAAAAAGAGCCTTTAATGCATTCAACAATCTTGGATGCTTCGCAGGGTATTAAATCAGACAAATTGCCAGCCACCTAAAAAGGGAGGGATCTTTAATTTTTTTTTTCTGGAAGAAAATTCCAGAATTGGTCAAGTCTGAGAAAGCATCCCAGTTGGTGCAGTAGCTAGTGCAATGCTTTTACTGTGCCAGCGATCAGGACGGAGGTTTGAATCCCACACTGTCTGTAAAGAATTTGTACATTCTTCCCCCCCCCATCCCCCCACCCTGTGCCCCTCCCCCCGTGCCTGCGTGGGCTTTCTCCGTGGATTCTGGTTTCCTCACACCATTCAAAACATATCTGGAGCGTAAATAGGGCAGCACGGACTTGAGGGCCAATATGACCTGTTACCGTGCTGAATGTTTAAAGTCATGACCTATCGTAGAAGGGGTGAAGGAATTTGCAAGATTTCAACAAGTTATTAAATTTCTAAATTAGAGAGCAGCCATTCAATCCTTCAGGCATGCTTCAGCATGGAGTTTAGACAATTGGTGATCTCTACATTACCAAATGACTATCTGCTTTAAATGGTGTTATTTTCCTTCAACTATGAATGCTCTTTCCCTATTAATACAATTTCCAAAAAGGTTCGACATCCTTTCACAGGAGAAATGTTTAATATTTTCAGAGAGCACAAGGCCATAGACAGAACATTGGCAGAGAAGCCAAAGTAAGGCAGGGTGCACTGCA
Organism: Narcine bancroftii; assembly: GCF_036971445.1. Lineage (NCBI taxonomy): Eukaryota > Metazoa > Chordata > Chondrichthyes > Torpediniformes > Narcinidae > Narcine > Narcine bancroftii. The sequence goes on along the minus strand of NC_091480.1, from coordinate 31,813,302 downwards.
GCAAGTTAGCAACAATATGGCCATGGGAAGAGGATGTTGATAATACAGAAATCTTCCTACTTTTAATTCCAACAGAAAACCCTTCGTATTAATATGGGTTCTGAGTAAATAGTAAAGGAAGGCAAGAATTATTACAAATTTGAGATAAATTGCTTTGTTAAAAACGTGCAATATAGTTTGATTCCAATGATCTTAATTTGAAAGTGAACAGTGAAATATTAAAAGAAAGGCTCAAGTTAAAAAGTTAATTGTAATGCAAGCTTGTCTTGACTGAATGAAAAATTATAATAACAAACACACTGGTGAAATCTATCATAAATAGCTTGAAAGAAATTATGGTTGTACAGGTTGAGTACCCCTTATCCGACGATCCAAAAACAGAATTTTTTTAAGTGCCGTCATGACATCACAAGTGGAAAGAAATTCAACACCTGACTTGCCTATGTGGGGCTCCTGATGCTCTGTTGGTGCCAATTTGACTACAGTAACAGTAAAAAAAAAAACCAAAATCTTTGCTTCTGGCCAAGAAGATGCCAAATAGAGCTGGGTCCAAGTCTTTAGCATCAGCTACAGCCAAGAGTCAGCAACTCCATTCTCAACATCGGGTGCAGTGCCGTCCACATTGAAGTTGCCCCTTTCACGTGGCGTCATCTCGGCTCTCAAAAAAGCATGCTGTTGTTTGTTTTTGCTGTTTAATCGCTGATACAGACATTCCACTGACGCTACTGTGCTTCGTTCCATGGTTCCAAAATCCAAAAAACCCAAAAACCGAAAAAAGTCTGGTCCCAAGCATTTTAGATATGGGGCACTCGACCTGTATTATTTTTCATTTGTAATACAAAACAAACTCCATAACGTTATTTTGTCCAATAAATATGAGACGTCAAACAAAAATGGAAGTATACTGCAACTTTTAACCATTTCATGTGTGCGATAACAATATGGCTTCACTGTTCCCATTTAATTATAGTCTGGGCTACAAATCAAATATCAAGATACATTTTGAAGCTTACATCGATGTTTTGAATTGACACGAGAAAGGTCATATATTGGAACTGAAAAATGTTTTACTTGCCCTGCTTACAGAGTTGGGTGACTAGAGGAACATATTGCAATCAGAGAAATTTGAAGGACAGACCATCCATTCTAAAAACTGAGAGGAGAGAGAAACCATAAAGCAGATTGTGTGACAAGTGTTAATTTTTCTTCTTTCCCTCCCAAATCAGTAAAAAGGATTAACAGAATTACATACCGTTCCAGAAAGAATATCATGAGGACAGCAACCAAGAAGATGACTCTTGCAAACTCTATCATCTGAGAATTTCACACGTTGTCGTGTTGCATCTCCTGAAACAAGGCAGTTTAAAGCTCATGAGCTCAAAATTGATCAGAGCCTCTAAATAAACGGTCATCACCAGGCTTTTTATAGCCAAGTTACTGTATTAACGTCTTCTTACATGAAATACTAGGACTTATGGGCAGTACGGTTGGCCTAGTGGTTAGCACAACTCCTTTACAGCACCAACGATTGGGACTGGGGTTCGAATCCCATCGCTGGCTGCAAAGAGTTTGTACGCTCTCCCCGTGCCAGCTGTATATCTAAATTAAATTAAAAATTAATTCCTCATCTTTGTTGCAGAATAGGAATATTCTTTGGACAGGACCCATAAAATTCATTATAACACTTGGGAATACATTCTTCTTGCATCTTGGGCCCTCGGAATGTGATACTTTAATCATATGAAACAGAAAATCCAACAAAGGCATGCCTTTTTATTAAAAAAAAACTTTGCAAAATGCCAAAAATACCCAAAATAGGCTTAAGTACTTTAAGTGAATGATGGGCAGAGTCCACATTTACTGACAGCACATGACAGCAGCCAACACTTTCAGAAACAAAAGAACTCAGGTTAGGATTTGAACACACGAGTCCAAAAGAAACCATACAGCATTCTCAACCTTTGCGCCTCATCTTGCTGTAAAAAAAAAAGTTTTCTGAGCCACATCCTAAAGCAAGGTGTTTAAAGGAAAGCTGAAATTTAATTGATGTGACAATTTAATGCTAACTTTGTGTATATGATAAAATGTGTAATATTTAAATATAATTTTTCTAGATTTGCAAGCATCCAAATACCATGTAGTGTTCTCACTGTATGCAGTTTATATTTTGTCTAAACTATGTTGTTTATATTAATTACTTTTGAAAAGCAAACACTTTTTTTATATTCATAACAGCTTTAAAAATTTTTCATGACTCACGGCTCGATGAACATGAGGCTTTTCTGCAACTCCCTTGCAGATTGATGTAGGCAGGCAAAGATACATTGAACCTTTATAAATAAAACAAGGGGCCACAATTGTTCAGTTTGTATGAATAGAGATATGGGAAGCAAATTGTAAATGTAACTAAATAAAACATAATTGCGTTTCCTGTAAGAAATTGAAGTGCAATCCTTAATTTGCACAAAACTGTTAAAAGTTAAAATCCTACACAGTGTCTTTTAGTTTAGAATGGGAAACAGTTGACAAAAATCAAACATTTGACAGTCAGTGAAAGAATAAATTACTTCTCATAACTGCAGACTTGTTTGACAGGTTAAAAAATGGGAAGTGTCACTGTTTGGTTTAATCTCTTTTAAAGTTACAGGTTCTCATTTGCCTTATACATAAAACACCCGTAAGACCATTTAAAAATATTTCAAACTATTTTGAAAGATACAGCATTAAAAAAGATACAAAACTTTTTAGGGTTATTTTCAATATAAATTATGGAATGAAAATTGTTATCTTTTAGAAGTTCTAAAACTTTACTATTCACATAAAGTCAGGTATTATGTACATTCGTAATAAAAACTTTGTATCAAAGTAAATGTAATGCAATGCTTGAAAGTAGTGAAAATAAATCAACAGTACCCATGTGTCCCATCACAGCGGAAAAAAAATTGGTTTTAAAGTATTATCAAAAGGGTAGAGATATAATGTTAAAAAGTAGATTTATGATACACATTTACAGTGCTCACTATTGACATTAAGGATGCTGCCGTTCAAAGGTCTTTATGTGCATAAATTATCAAAATGCAGCCGTATTCTGCTTCAGTTTTAACAAGATAGACTTCAAAAGATGAGCTGCTTTTGTTTTAAATAAAATATTACTGTCTTAGGCACTTTTTCCCTGTCAATAGAATTGTCTGCAAACTTCCAATGTGTGCCAAAACTCATGGAATTTCAAGTTTCAAAGGACTATTATTTTGCTTTACTTGGGTATCAGGTACAAGTATAAAAGAGAGGAAAAAATGACCATACTTCATTCATGAGGAATATTTATTTTGTTGAACACTGAAACTATTCAGTTTTCAAGCTTACAACTACAATTTTTTTGGCATCATATTTGATGCACATGTGAACCAAACTGCTTGTTCCTGTGCTGTATTGTTCAATGTTGTAAATACAATAAGACACTTAATTTTTTTTTAATTGCTTTCAATGTAATTGCCTAAGTCAAACACTGTGCCCCAATCGCATTTATAATGAACAGTTTTCAGGAAAATCCCTCTTCCACTTGAAAATTTCTCACTACTGTCTCAACACCATTCCACAGCATGATTTTTTAATACATTTTTATTAAGCATCAGAACAGGAGACATGCTGCATACCTGTCGAACAAACTAAACCCATAAACATTTAATACAAGTTAATGGCAAGATGTTTCCATTTTAATTAAAAGTTGGATGGTGTATGTTTAAAACACTTTTCTCCGTCCGATGCTGTGAGAACATAGGAAATCGACACAAGTCATTGGGTATTTGGATTATACTGCCATTCAATAATGGCTAATCTTTTACCGCAGAATCATCACCTAATTTCTCAATTCTCCAAATATTCAAATAGGAAATGATCTTCGTCTTGAAATTACTGAGTTTCCATAGTCCTCTGGGTAGAAAATGCCAAAGATTCACTCCCCTTTGGATGAAGAAGTTTCTCATCTCAATCCTGAATGTATCCTTTGTGCTGACATTGTGGTTCTTGGTTCGATATCACTGCCTGAAGTAATATAATCCCTGTCATAATCTTGTCAAAGCCCATATGAATTCTATTTCAGGAAGATCAAACCCCCATTCTTCTAAACTCAAAAGAGCACATTCCCAAGTTGCTAAAAAAACTTTCTATTTCCCTACCAAAAGGTATCATATTCCATCTGTCAAAAGACTGAATGCATTGTACAGTATAAAAACCCTTGAATCCAGCACCTATGGGGATTGGTAGATGCTGGATAAATGAGTTTCCAGTTGCTTGAGACTGTGTTGCATGAATAGAAAACTAACAGCAAGGTGTGCCAATTTTAAACTTGTCTTTTTTACCCATTTATTTTCAGCAATTTTTATTTGGTGGTTGCTTGAATTCTGAATAACAGGCATTTTACTGTATTTGATCCTCTCACCCAAATCACTGACCATTGGGGCCTCAAGATTCAATTTAATGTCATAGTAATAAAACAGCATCCTATTACATGAAATTCCCATTTGCTTGTTGCAAGGCAGACAGATTTGCCACCAGTAGAAATTGCTTAAACCTCTTAGATTTCTTAGAGAAAGAGAAGCAAAAGAGAGTCCCTCCAGAGTTACCAAGTGGTTGTAGATTTGTCTCCAGCGCTTCTGCAGCCACCCAGAGTCCAGTCCAAACCATTAGCAATCCAAGCTCCAGATCTGAACCTCTGACATGGTCAGTGACACTTTGGCACCCTCAACACCTCTTGAATCCCTACAACAACCCACTTGTCAGTTTGACAACCAATTAACATCCGATTTGTTTTGTTTCCATTTTCAGTTCAATGACAATATTTTTACCAGAATATTCATGTATACATCTCCAATCTCATGTACTTATTTAATAACACCTAATTGAAGGCTTCAAGAAAGTCCAAATGCACCTCCTTGACTGGTGCTTCCTGATCTATTCTGATACTAATCATCTCAAAAAATTCCAAAGCATTCTTCGATATTGGTGCATCAAATATGCTAATGTGTCATTCTCATTGTAGAGTCCCAAATGCTTTCCATGAAGACTTAAAATTTCTTGAACTTAATTGGTAAGAAACAAAATTCAGATTGTTTTGAAGCCAAAAAAAAGGCTTAGGAAATTTGAAATAGAAACACTTGGTGTTAAACAGAAATGATGCCATCTGCAAGAGAGAATAGGTAATATTTAAGACCTGATAAAAGGCCCCCATTTCTCTCTTCAGCCTGACCTGCTGATTTTGATTTCAAAATCATTTTCTGGAAATTCCCTTCAAGATTGTAGGTCACTTACAATATTTTAACAAGTGGGGTGGAAGAAACCCTGCAGATGACGGAAATCTAAAATAACTGCTGGTAAAAATCAGTCAGCATCAAGGGAAGGAGAAAGAGATTTGGGTGAACCAGGAAGAGTGAAAAAAAGTTTTCTCCCCCCCCCCCCCCCCCAATTGCTGATGGGGGGGTGGGGGGGGGGTGAAATCATCCATTTTGAAACATGAGCTCTGTTTTTTTTCTCTCTCTCTCTTCCCAGTGTAATGAGTCTTTCCAGCCATTGGGCTTCTATTTTCTAAAAGCAAAGTGCGAGTTGAGCCTGCCCCCCTTGGTTCCACTTTCTCTTCGGAGCAAGTTACTCCGAATTCAATGCATGGCTCGTGATTAATTGCAACCGTGTCCTGGCACGGCCCAGTTTCACCAGCACTAAAGGGAGAGGGGCCTACGAGGCAGCAGCCGCTCCATGTGGCCTCCGACCGCACACTAGTGCGGGTCAGTTCCGACTGTGAGCCCCGACCGCCTTCCGTCTCGAGTGAAGAGCACTTTGGGTACTGTTGCCTATTTTCCTCTTCATTAGCGACGAACTCGACGGGCTTTATATATATTTTAAACCGAATTCATTGATTTTTGAGAGAAAACAGAACCCGGAAAAAAAAAGAAACAGCTCAAGGAACGACAGGCGAGAGAACCGACTCCCACCGTACTTACCGTCTCTGGATGTGCCCATTAACTGGTCCAACATCGCTCTCATTTGAGCTTGAGCAGACATTTTATCGCTTCAAGATTAGTTTGCTAACTGTGAGATAAATAGACTACGTGCATAAATATCGGAAACACTGCGCCGTGAATTCGAGGCCTAATCGGCGCTCTCCCTCGGTAACGGACCGACCGACCGACCGACCTTCCGGTATTCGCACGACGACCGAAGCGCGAGGGCTTGTCGGGAGTTGGAGTCTGCCTGGGGTGAGGGTTGCGCGCCGCCCGCGGGAGCGGGACTACAATACCCAGCGAGCCCCGCGGAACCAGCGCTGAGGTGGTGAGGCGGATGTGACGTCGGGAGGCGTGCGCGGCTGCCCCTTGGAGGCTGCCTCGGTGGGCGGTTGGTCCTTGTAGTAAGGGTTTGTTTAAATATTTATGTCGAGGGATGGTTGGTTATCACTTAAAAAAAAATGCTGCTTTGTTCGCAGTGTCTTCGGGTTTGGAGAAAGCTGATTTTATTTTGCTGACATTTCATAACTGTTGATTCCTGGGGTGGTGGGTGGTGGTGTTTGGGGGTGCGGGGGGGGGGGATGGTGAAAGGTCTGCAAGACATTGTGATTGTAGTTAAAAACACAGAGAGACTGGGGAAATACTCAGCACGTCAAGGAGCATGGAAGAACTCAGCATGTCGTGGGGGAGAAAAGAAACCGTGAATGCTTTGGGTTGAAATGCTTCAAGGTTTTGCAGCGAGAAATCTGGTTACTTGGGGAGGTAAATATGCTTTGTGGTCGTGGAGATCTCGTCTTTTGCTGTGCGAGCATGGTCTGAAGGGAAGGTGGAAGGCAAAGAGAATTTCTGTGACAGAGTGTTGAAATGTGGATGTTAATCACCTTTATCCAACTAACGTGGCAGCACATGTCCAGTCAGGCAGGATATGTCAATTTGAAAACAAAAACACATGAAAGACGTGACTATATTTTATGCCTACCATCTCAGCACTCAAAAACCAAATACAGATTGGGTGACCCAGAAATAAGTGACTGCAGATGCAGTAATTGGAGTGTCTGGTTGCAGTTTGTTGTTTGAAGAGGGGTCATGTGATTTTGCAAACAGAGAGAGAAAAAAAAATGATTATTTGGAGAGGGAGACGTTTAATAGTTCTGCAGTAGCTTTTGGGGGCTGGCAGGCACGTTGAAATTCCCATTTTCAAAATGGGTTGTGAGTTTGGAGTTCAGCCTGTTGAGAACCCTTGTAGTCCTTACAAGAGGAAATAGCTGGCTAGAGTGTTTCTCCTAAATAAGAGTGACCTGGAAGGAGAGGTTATCATTTGGAAAACCCATGATGGGGCAAGTTTCTTTGGCAAGACACTGAAGTGGCTGGTCAGAGTTTGTGTGTGTCCAACGAGCAGCAAATCTCTCTCTGAAACCGAGAACTTTCTTGAGTGGTAACCATTTATCTCTAAGCACCAGACCCTGGTGAAAATTCGTAAATATTAAATTCTGCACCTGAATTGCCTGAAACCGGTAAACTTGGAGGAGTGAGATTGGACTGTGAATCAGAAAAATTTTCAGAACATATACACATTACATACACGTGGACTTAGAATTAGAGTGGGGTTAAGTTAATAGTAATAAGTTAAAGTTTGATCCTGCTTTTATGTTTAAAGAAAATTAAAAGCAACTTTTGTTTAAGTAACCATTTGCTTGGTGAATTTCTATTGCTGCTGGGTTTTGGGGTCCTCTGGACTTGTAACACTTTTGTATACGTATCTTTTCGAGTATAGTATAGATTTTTGCACTGCAGAAATCCTGCCTGGCCTGCAAGATAAAGAATCTCATGGTTATATTTGATGTGTGTACTCTATGATAATAAATCTGAACTAGGAATCTGACTCTTCTTGATTGAGGCCTGTTTGAAACAGGTGGATACCATGCCCTGCCAGAGTGAGATGTTGAAGAAATCTGTAAATACATTGGGAAGTTGATCAGCACAAATTTTTAATACTCAGCCAGATACTCCATCTCGATGCTTTCTGTGAATTCACTCTCCTGAAGTTAGGCCACACATCATCCTTGGATATTGATAGCATAGGATTATCAGAGGATATAGGGTGCGCATTGTATCTTCCTTGTTCTGGTAATCAAATCGGGTGTAGAAGGCATTGTGTTCATCTGAGAGGGAAGCTTTGCTGTCTCCTATTGCACCGGATTTGGTTTTGTAGCAGGTTTTGTCATTTAGGCCCTGCACAGCTTCGTTGTTTACATTCTTACTTTGCTGGGAGATGGCTTTTTGAAGGTTGTACCTGCTTTTTGTGTAGTTTCTGGACTTAAATGCCTGTGATCTGGCACTCCACAGGTTCTGGATTTCACTGTTCATCCAGGGCTTCTGGTTGGAGAAAACCCTGAACGACTTGGAGAGGACACACTCGTTCACAGCTGTTTCGGCCCTGATGTTATCACTCAGATGATTTTGTGAACACTGACCAATCCCCTGACTTAAGGCAGTCCTGTAACTGTTCTTTAGCCTCCAGCAATGACCTTCTGGCCATTTTGCTCTCTGGACCCTCTCTTTATAGGCTCTGTCTGTATGAAAATAGAAGGAGCACAACCAGGTAATCTGACGCCAAAATGCGATCTTGGGAAAGAACGGTTGGCCTTCCTTAGTCCAAGTATGCTTGGACCTCTGGTTCAGCAGTTTGTGGGCAGTAATTGGACATGGTTTTCTTGAGGTAAGTCTGGTTAAAGTCACTGACTGTGATTTGTATGCATCCTGGAAGGCTGTTTCTTGTTTAGTGACCACCTCGTACAAGTGCCTGTTTGTAAGCAGCATCATGAGGGATATAAGCACTGGTGAAAATCACTGATGAAAATACTCAGCGTATGTACAAGGATCTGCATTTAATGAAGATTTGCTCTAAGGCTGTGTGGCAGGAGGTCGACGTGACCCCCAACATCCAGGTGCCAGCTGACATTAACTAAAAAACACACGCCCCCTCTCACGTTGCCAGAATCCAAGTTCTGATCCAGTCAGTGAAAGGTGAAATCCTATGGACAGATCGCAGCATCCGATGTGTTCTCTTTTAGCCAGGTCTCAGTGTAGCAAACAACTGAAATTTGTCTTCCCTGTCTCTGATAAAGCAATTTTGCCCTGAGATGGTCAATTTTATTTTCTAATGTCTACATTTGCCAATAGTATGGATGGTAGAGGAGGTCTCAGTCCCTTGCCTAGGTCCTGAAATATTGACTATCTGTCTACATCCACACTTGCTGCTTAAGATGCTGAATTACTCAGGCAATTTTTTTTTTGCTACAGGTAAGGTAGATGCTTTGAGGTGCGTCTGCAGGTTTACTTGTGCACTTTATTGATTGATTTTCTTTGTTCTCATGGCCCTTTCACACTGGCAAACCGCTAAATTGGCAGGCGATTGAACCATTGAACCAAGAAAAAATGGTTCTGTGCGCCCTTTCACACTGCCTACCTGGAAGCGCAGAGCAAAGTGGTGTCAATCTTCCAGAGGCGATGCCCTGAGTGACACATCGAGCGATGGTGGACCTGCCCTCGCAGAATTCCATGTGACAGAGAAATCCCTCCATGAGTGCTCCATGCATACAGCCCTTTTATTATGCCAAAGAACACTGGAACATGTGGTCTTTAAAGGAAAGTTTTTAAATTTAAAGTGTAGTTTCGTTCAACGAAACATGACCATTGCACAAGATCTTCCACAAAAACTTGACAGAGCAAGGTCTTCATCCAATAGGAAAAGGACCCAAATTCAGCAGCATAAGTTGCTAATGTTTAGATATGTAATGGGGCCCTAGACCAGCTGATGCAAGAAGGGATGCAGATCCATCAGAAGACATAATCTAAATTCCACCATGGGACCCAGGATGCAGTTGAATCCAGAAGACATAATCTAATTTACACTATGAGGCCCAGGGATGCATATGAATTAGTAGACACTCTAAATTCCACCATGGGGCCCAGAGATGCAGTTGTCTTTTGTTGGCTGCAGACTGTCAGGAGACCTTGAAGATAATTAAATCATTTATTCAAAGAGATAAGCTATGAGTAAACAATTTTTTGGGTAATATAAGCCATGGTCCCATTGCTGAAGTGAAGACTCTCTGAGGGGTGGAAACGTCTCTTAGCAAGAAGAACTTCTAGAGTCCAGATAATGTCCCAGTCGGGGGAGGTGGAGAAGCTGCTACCGGCACCCCGACAACCTACTACAAGCCTCGCTTCGGCAGTTGGGACCAGGCGTTGATAAGTATAATTGGGAAGGGCTTGCATATTGTAAATTGAAATCAGCTTTTGAATTTATAATAAACATTTGTATAAACTGAACTGCTCTCGGTGTGTGTGTCTATTTTCTTTTCGGTAGCTCGAACACTGTGACCAATCTAAAATGAATAAAGTGAGAGGTGCAAGTTTACCCAGGACAATATGGTGGTGGCCACGTGTAATGAAGCAACTTGCTTGCACGTTCTCTGTTTTTTATCTCTCTCTTCCTCTTCTCTCCCTATCCTTTCTCTCTCTCTCTCTCCATCTTTCTCTCCCTTCCCTCTGTCTTTCTTAGAAATATCTCTCTATCTGGATAGTCAATCCTTGATTGTTGTATGTACCCACTTCGTTGTGTCTCCATGTATTTCATCCCCACTGTGACTTTCCCACGCTTACTATAAATTGTGCTTTATTGAGTTGTGCGCGTATTCTCCCATGCTCTTTTGTTCACAAGGTCATAATCCATTGATTGGGATTGCAAATTCAGTAAGTTGAATACAAAATTTAACCTTTTTAAACTGGTGTTGGAGGAAGATCTTTTGTTTCCTTCATGTTCCTGCACACTAGAATGGTCACTAATTGGACCCAGCATATCGGGTGCCCCATTCACATTAGGTGACCCAGTACGCTGGTTCAAAATGAATTGCAATGATACAACTACCTAGGTGATTTATTCCCCAGGGCGATTTGGCCTCCCTCTTTACTGGTTCGGGAGTGTTCACATTGGCAGGTGAACTGGTAGATTGGCAGTTAATTACTGTGTTTAAGTGCTAGTGTGAAAGGAGCTTCCGTATTGAACAGTTGGTTTGTTTACATTCGTTATTTATGCTGTGTACATTTTTTTGCACCGCCAATTAGTGGTAATTCTGCTTGCCCACCAGGAAAAAGAAATTTCAGGTTTGTACATGCTCTAACAAGAAATCTGACCCAGATTTTCTAGTAGCCTGCCACTTGCGTTCTCATCCCACTCAGGTCTCTGTCTGGCTTTCATGCTCTTTTTGCAATGAAAGCTTGAGAACTATAAATCTTTTGTCTGGCCATGTTGCATCTGGCAGGACTCAGCATCCAAATCTCCAAAATTCAATAACTTGCTCTTTCTTATTTGGTTCTGCTCTCTCCAATTCTCAATCTATGCCAACCCAATGGCAGCTAAAGAAATAAATTTTGCCAATCTAAATACACTACATCCATTGTTACATCAGAAAATTATAAAAGATTTGCCAAATATAGTTTTCTCTTCACAATGTCACTGGGTAAATGCTTTTGGTAGTGCAAATGACAAGAAGCTAAGTGGCCTCAGCAGGTTAGCACAACATTCTTTTCCAAAAAAAAACCATAGCATTTTTCTTACTACTCGAATCAAGCTAACTGGTCAATGTATCCTGTGGTGTCTAGGGTTAGGGTTAGGGTTCTCACCGTGTCTGCATGGCTTTTATCCAGGGGCTCCGGTTTCCTCCCACCCTTCAAAACATACCAAGGATGTAGGTCAATTGAGTGTGGGCTTGTGGGCTGAAAGGGCCTGCTGTATGTCTAAAATTTAATCCTTTTTTGTACAGTGAGGTGACATTTGCTATTGCACATGTGTGGGAATAATTGTAAAGATGGTGATTTTTTTTGTTGTTGTTTCTTTTAATTTGTACTGTATATCCTAGTTTCAGAATTGAAGAATTCTCCCAAACTTGCTATGAAATTCCATGATGCTATGGTTTGAGTTCTTGAAGGCTAGTTTACTGCAAACATTGTCAATCTTAATTGTTTGTGTAGTGCAAGGCCCAAAATAAACTGTGAATATACTCCACGAAACCTTCAATCAATATGAACACATCCCCTGTCATTTTTGTATTGTAGCTGCGTGCTACTCGAAAGAAAGACACACTCACGAATGTAGTCAGGTTAAGCTCTCTGTTTTATTGGTGCTCAAGCCCGACTTTTAAACCTCTCTCGTTCATTGGCTAACTCAACGACCCGCTTCCCCGCTTGCTGTTCCTGTCTGCTGGCTGTGCAGCGTAGCCGGCACCATTTTGGGGTTGCTGCCCTTTGCACTGCCCTTGCCGCTTGTCCACTGGTTCGCTTGCTGGTGCCAGAGCTGCTGCATGGTCTGTTGACCACTCTTATACCTCAGCACCAAACCATTTTTACTTTGCTCTTCTGAAAGTCAAGAATCTGACAATAAGAACATAAGAAATAGGAAGAGGAGTAGACCATCCAGCCCATCAAACCTACTCTGCCATTCAATGTGAGCTTGGCTGATCTAATGATGGGCTCATTCCACCTACCTTTCTTTTCCCCATATCCCTTAATTTCCTTGCTCTGTAGAAATTTATCTAACCTTAAATATATTTACAGTACTGAGGTTATCTCCACTGCTTCAATGGGCAGTGAATTCCTAACCCTAACCCTCTGGGGAAAAGCAGTTCTTCCTCATCTCTGTCCTAAATTTATTACCCTGAATTGTGAAGCTATGTCCCCTAGTTCTGGTCTCTCCCACCAATGGAAACAACTTGCCTACATCAATCTTATCTATGCTTTTCATGATTTAAAAAAAAATATTTCTAGAAGATGTATCCCTTTCATTCTTCTAAATTCCAGCTAGTACAGTCCCAGATACTCAATCCCTCCTCATGGGCCAACCCCTTCATCCCTGGTTTCAACCTGTTCGACCTCCTCTGTGCTGCCTCCAAAGCCAGTAAGTACATCCTTAATTTTTAATTCTAAACAAGGGAAAGAAAGCCCCGTGGATCAACATTTTTTTAAAAAAAAAACATTCCTCCCTGGATTGGTTTGGGCTAAGTGGGAAATTTTTAATACTTCTGTAATAAAGTATTTGTGTGATAATGTAATATGCTTTTATGTTGTAGCAGTGGTACAAGTGTGCACATTTTGTTCAGCCTTGTGTAATTTTCCTTCCTCTCTCTTGCTGAGTTTTATAAAATTGTGGTTGTTTAGGATTGGTAATTGTATCCTCCGGAAGTTCTTTATTACAAGCAATGTGATGAGCAAATGGAAAGTTATTAGTTCTGCTGAATGGATAATCTTTTAACTGACATTTGCAGTAACAAATGTTTAGAAGTTTTCTCATTTCTAAATCCCATCTTAAACCTTTACAGGAAGAACACTGGCAAATTGAGAAGAGTCGCTGAAAGAGGAGAAAAAAAGTTTGTGCTGAGCAAGAAATATTGTGATTATAGATGGGGAATATGACAGAAAACAAAGATTTGGAGGCAGAGATACATCCTCTGAAAAATGAAGAAGTCAGAACTCGAGACTTGAATGAAGCTGGTGGCAATCCCAAAGAAATGAAGTTCAAGAAGTTTACAAAATTTGGACAGTTTTCTCATTGGAGAACTGCTGCCTTTTTCTTGGTGTTATTTTTATGCCTAATTGTGGTATTTGCATTTTCCTTCATAATTCCTTGCCCAGTGAGGCCTTCAACTCAAAGGACGTGGATCAGAACTTTTGAAAACGCTGGTAATATTAAATGTGTTCTTTCACGTGCCATTGCCTTAGATAATTGTTAAATTAAGTAAACTGATAAGATCAATATAGATTGGTTTACTTTTGAAATTTTGCTTGTTTTTATAGACAAGATATTGGTTCATTGGCATGTATTCTAAAAGTAGTTGATGAGTTTCTGATATTTTAGAAGGTGCAAGAAAGCTTGAATTCATTAAAGAGAAATAGCATTTGAAGCCTAAAAATTTTATCATTTGCATTTATTTTAGTTACTTTCCCTTTTCTCACTCTGTGGGATGCGAACAAAGACAAAGTTACAGATGTGATGTTTGTGTTCAAGGATTCTAACAACACCAACAATGGATCTTGTGTAAATGAAGGCAAGTTGTAGCTGTGTGTGGCATTTTTGTTCTACTTTCTGCTGAAGCTCAGATTTCTGCATCACTGTTTGCTGTTAACTTGATGCCTTCATCTTATTTGGATTACGATTCATCCAGACTTTTCAATAATTAAATTAAGCTGGCTATTTGTGCATTGAATTTCAGAATCATGAATATTATCAATAGTGAGTAAACAATATCCTTTTCTTTGGTGTTCTTACAAACTGACTTTCTACTTTCTGTTTTATATAATTTGAAGGCAGTATAATCACCATCCATAGTTTGCTAAATTATATACTGGCCTATTATGCATTGAGGGAAAATATTTAAAATATTCTGTATCACTCTTTTCTGAAAATGTATGTCACAGCATGAAGATTTGCAGGTGAGTGCTCTACGTCTCAATCTTGGGCAAAAAAAAATTCCAATTTCTATTGCACACATTTGTTAATTTAGCAATGGCAAATAAAGTGTAAATAATGTAACCTACTTTGAGCTAGAAAAGTCAAATTGAAAGTGAGAAGGCTTCTATTTGTGGCTATTTTTTGTTTCTATTAGAATGAAAATACAATGAAATTACAAATTACAATGAAAATACAAAATATATGCCAAGTGCAAGCTGGTCAAGTTACAGTAGAAGTCCAAAAATCTGGATTCCAGAAATCTGGATAACCCGAGAATTTGGACACTTTTCGAAAAATGATGCACAAGTGCCACAAAGGCAACAAGCGACCACTTTATTTTTCTTTATAACTGCTCATTTTGATAAATGAATCATGCTGTATTTGCTAATAAATTAACAAAATTTATCTGTTCTTCTTTATACCTCCATAAATTTGAATTTTAAAAGTACTGCCCAATCCCCAAGCAGTCCAGATTTTCAAACTTCTCGTGTACAATATTACTGTGTTTCCTGCTTTGAAATTTTGTATCGTGTTTCTTCACTCTACTATTCAAGAAGGGAGCGAGACAAAAAGGAAATTGTAGATTGGTTACCTTGACATCAGTGGTTGTGAAGATGTGGAGTCTATTGTCAAGGATGAGGTAACAGAGTACTTGGAAGCACATGACAAGATGGGCTAAAGCCAGCATGCTTTCCTTAATGGAAAATCTTACTTGACAAACCTATTGAAATTCTTTGAAGAAGTGATTGGTAGACTAGATAAAGGAGATGCAGTGGATATTGTGTATTTTGATTTTTCAGAAGGTCTTTGACAAAGTGTCACACATGAGGCTACTCGAGATAAAAGCCAATGGTATAACAGGAAACCTATAGCAAGGGTAGAGCATTGGCTGATTGGCAGGAAGCAAAGCGTTGGAATACAAGGATCATATTCTAGTCAGCTGCCAGTTGCTGGTGGTGTTCCGTAGGGGTCAGTGTTGGGTCTGATCCATTTTATGTTAGATATTAATGATTTAGATTATGGAATGAATGGCTTTGTTTGCAGATGATACAAAGATGATGGAGGTGCAGCACACATTCAGGAAAAGGGAGGCAACAGAAAGACTTGGATATATTAGGAGAATGGGCAGAGAAATGACAAATGAAATATAATGTTGAAAAGTGTACGGTCATGCAGTTGGGTGGAAAGAATAAAATGGGCAAACTATTTTCTGAATGGGAGAAAATTGAAAATACCCAGATACAAAGAGACCTGGGAGTCCTCGTGCAGGATAGCCTGAAGGTAATAAACTTGTAGGTTGAGTCAGTGGTGAAGAATGCAATTCTTGCATTCATTTCAAGAGGAATAGAGCATCAGAGCAGGGATGTGATATTAAGGCACTGTGGTAAGTCACTTGGAGTATTGTGAACAGTTTTGGGCTTCTCATTTAAGAAAGAATGTGCTGATGTTGGAGAGGGTTCAGAGGAGGTTCACAAGGATGATTCTGGGATTGAAAAGGTTTCATATGAGGAATGTTTGACAAGTCTTGGACTGTCCTTGTTGGGATTTATGAGGGAGGAACACTGAAACCTTTCGAGTTGAAGAGCATAGACAGAGTAGATGTAGAAAGTTTGTTTACCATGGTGGGAGAATCTAGGATGAGAGGGCACAATTTCAGGATTGCAGACTGTCCACTTAGAACAGAGATGAAGAAAATTTTATTTAGCCTGAGGGAGGTAAATCTGGAATTTGTTGCCTCAGGAGGAAGTGGGGACCAAGTTATTGGCTGTATTTAAGGGAGAGATTAATGGGTTCTTGATTAGCCAGGGCATCAAAGGTTACGGGGAGATGGCCAGGCAGTGGAGCTGATTAGGAACAAAGATCAGCTCATGATAGAATGATGGGGCAGACTTGATGGGCTGAATAGCCTATTTCTGTTCCTATGTCTTATGGTCCTGTGGTCTAATCTCTTGCTGAACTTGGGTTGCAAAGAAATGGTAAAACACTAAATTTCCATATGCACGGTAAAATGCCTAATTGTATAATACATAGTATTATTTTGTTGGAGATAGAAAATTTTATTCTGTTTATTTTTTCAGAAGGGATTTCATTTCCTTGCGCACATCTAACTGTTTTGTCTGGAACAAATGGGAGCCTCCTCTGGAAGAAAGCCATAGTGGAGGATGTTCAACACATTCAGTGTGGGGTTCAACATCTTGGTGGCCCAAAGTCTTCAGGATGCCTAGTTATTGGAATCCCTCATTACTTTACTGCAATCAATTCTACTGGTATATATTTTAGAATCATTTAACTTCATGATATTGTTCTCTGAAGGACTTTACCTGAAATATTTTGAATACTTACAAAATTAAATCATGGAACAGTTGTTTAAATAGATTTAATGAGTCCAGTAATTTCCATAAATATGAAAATCTGCATAATATTGATCAAAACTGGAAAGGGGAGGGAGATGTTTAGGACATTAGGGACCAATGGATGGGGTAGAGGGATAAGTGGGGAAAGGAGAGAGGGAAATGTGGAAAAAATGAGAATTGAAGGAGAGGGAGGAATGGGGAGAAAAATTATGGCAAACTTTCAACAGGATAAGGAATGAATTGTGATTTGTTCTTCCTTATGGTTGGACATTTTTTCTGACCATGGTGGCCTGGGAATATTTGAGGAACCACCTTGCTCTCCCTGACTCCAAGGTTATGGTAAGGTTAGTAGTGATATCCTTGCACATGGGAATCACTCACTGCTCATCAAGGAAATAGCTTCTATTTATTGAGGATACTGTTGAGGCTTTACCTTTTATTGATTTTTTTTTTGGATCTATGCCTTGGAATTGTAGATGTTGAAATGCTACCATAAATAATTATACAGAATTGCAGAGTTGGATCATTTTCCTTATGATTAAAGTATTTGATTAAAATGTGTTTTGGAACATTCATGCACGACAAGGATTCTTAGAACTAAGCATTTAGGACTGAAGCATTTTCCACCAATTGCCATTAGCACCCCACCCCACCCAAATAAAAAGATACAACTGCAGACCAAGGTAAATTAAATAGGAAATGCTGGAAATAAAGGCCACGTGGAGAGAGAACCAATTACCACTTTCATGTGACCAGTAACTTGATTGAGTTTCAGAACAGCAACTATTTGAAGGGTGTAAGAGGCTACTCCTGTACCTATTGTCTTGTGATCTCCTGACTTTAGTTAATTGATTTTTATGATCCATTAAATTCAATGACTTCTTTATTGCATTTCAATTTTAAAGGCTATGGACTGGCTCTGAAACACTTCTGTATGATGAACCCTGCAGATATTAGATCAATTTCATTTTAGCTACTGGAAGGAAAATTTTGATCAGAAAATGTGCTTTATTATTTTATAATTGTAAATAAATTATGCCAACAGCATTCAGAAGTGTGATGCTAGATAATGAAGCAACATTTAGTGATCAATTAACATGCAACCTATTGTCTATATATATATAAAAAAAAACTGATTCAATTTGTACAATTATCAATACAGATGTCTGAAGTTTTAGCTGAATTATCTTGAATATCTGTGGGATTACACATATATCAATAGTAGATGGTGTTTTTCAGATGAAATATTAAGTTTGAGTTTCATTCTGCGGGCAATTGGAATTTAAAGTTCATAAGACAGTATTTGAAGACAAGTAAAGAATTCTGGTGACCTTCCTAAACCAGCTGCTCCACCAAAAAAAATCACACAAATGTCATTATCATTCCTAGAATTGCCCTGGTCAAAACTTCTTTCAACATATTTGATGACATGCATTTTTCAGAATAGCAGAAAGCAAGCCTGGAAGGGTATACAGGAGTGAAATTAAACCGGAATTTATGAAGGATAATATTGGCATGCAAATTCAAGTATATTTCTAAAAGGTTTTGTAAAAGGAAGTGTATCTATGAGACAAATAGGACAATTTTGAGATGAAAAGGTAAGATGAGTATGGAGTGAACTACTTGGAGATGGTTATAAAACCGTCAAGTAAAATGGAGGATGATATAGGTGTGGAAGGCTAGTTTGCAGTAATCGATATAAACAAAGTGAAGAAATATTAAAGGGTTATGTATATCTTTAAAAGTGAATAAATCATTAGACTTTAATATACTGTTCAGCTCATTCAAATGTGGTTTAAGGGAAGGAATAATGGAGGCCCCAACCAAAGCTTTCCAATCCTACAGATCAGAGGACCAGAAGTCTGTTAATGCAGTATGGTTTGATTTTTTTTTTAAAAGGGTAACCACAGTGATACAAGGCAAGCAATCTTGTTTTGGTAATCAGATCTGTGATTTGGGTGCCCTGGACACAGTTGACCAGACGGCTTGCTTCGGTTGTGCAATGGAAGTTTTGTGATTCTCTAAAGTGTTTCCAAATTCTATGTATAATGGGACATGTTAACTTTAACCTTCCCTGGGCCTTGCATCAACCCCTTGTGAGATGCCCATGGTCATGGCTACCTTTTTGCAGTCACATAACTCTCAATAGTTTGGAGGGCCTACTACAAGGCAAGGCAGAGCACAACCGTCACCATTCTCCCAAGCTGCCTGTTAAATGTAACCAAATAAAAAGGTTTTTTTGAAAAGAAAATATTATTTTAAATTGCCCTTTTCAATGTTTTTTTTTAAAGGGGTGTAAACAAACCACTTGGCTTCACCTTTTCTGTGAGCCTGGGGGTGCAGCACAAGGCTAAACATGCTGCAATGCACAGCTACGAGATCTGGAATTGTACGGTGTAGTGCAGCCAGCAGGTGGTACTTTTTGATATGGGCCATTATTTTTACAAAATAAGCTTTGAAGCTTTTTGTAGGTTTCATCATGAAACCTGCATTTCAGGTACCCTAATTTTGTATTATTTCCACCTTCATTGCCATGCAAGCACGCACAAAACTTGAGTTATTGATGGCTTAATTATAAGAGAACATCGATAATCCAATTTATTGATTGCTGCTCATTTAAAAAAAACAGCCTAAAGCTGGCATTTTTATTGTTGTGGATATTTAAAATTTTATCTTTTGTATTATATTTAAGGAGAAATATTGTGGAGACTCAATACCAGCCTTGCTGCTGAGTTATTTGTGATTAGCCCTCCATTAGTACTTCCCGATCTAGATGGTGATGACGTTGGAGATCTTTTGTTACTTTTCACACCTGCCAATCAGGTATGGGAAATGATTGCTTCTGATATTATTGAGGTGATCAAATGTGCATTTATATATTAAAAAAAGTACTGTATATTTTGGCATTACTTTGAATTTAAATTCAAGTCTTGAAACCCTCAAAAATGGGGGGGCCAGATATACTTTTGAGACCTTAAATTTAACTTTTTAAAAAAAAAAACAAGACATAAATTTGACATATAAGACAACTCTGGAAGCACCTCCTCACAGCCAGGGGCCACCATAAACCCTCCCAGACATTCTACAATTGTAGAGCCCAAGGTTGCTGCTCCTTTCTGGGAGCCAACAGGTATCCATGGTTCATGCACTGAGCACACTTGGGCAGCGACGTAACTTCTTTGATGCAGACAGCACCACACCCGATATTGAGAATGGAGTCGCTGACTCCGCTCCATCTGGCATCATTCTGGCCAGAAACAAAGGTTTTTTTTTGAACTTCCTTGCTTGATTTACAGATTTGTTTCTTGACGATTGGAGTGTTATAACAAAGTTTAGGTTGTTGCTGGGAGGCTCAGACCCAGTTTCCAGCACATTACTTGCAGAAAATTGGAGGATCAACTTGTACACACAATCTATGATTTAAAAACATGAAAATGAAACTGAAATTGGGGACCCAACTTGTTCGCCAAAATATACAGTAATAATGATTGGCTCCGTCTTTCTGTAGCTTTGGATATCGTTGTGTTATTACAAATTTGGGATAACCATTTGAGTAGGTCATTATGACAAAGAAGACTGCCATATGGCCTTTTACCCAATTGTGCTATGTTAGTATTTAGTAGAACAATCCTGTCTGTATCATTCCCCTGCTTTGGCCCCATTGTCCTGCAAATTTATTTCCCGATGGTTATCTAATTTCTGAAATAATTGATAATCTCTGCTTCTGAGACTTGGGCTAAGAATACTAGGTTGTTATTACTTAGTGTGAAAAGAAAATCGGAGTTGTTTCCCCACATTTTTGGCCCCAAATCTAAAATCCGTATCCATTAATGTATTATAACAGGGGTGGCGAACCTTATAATATTTAATTTAGACCTACAGCACGGTAACAGGCCATTTTGGCCCACGAGTCCATGCTGGGGGTGTAGTTAACCTAGACAGCATGGACTCGTGGGCCGAAATGGCTTGTTACCGAGCTGTAGGTCTAAATTAAATATTAAAAGCTTGGCCACCCCTGTAATTATAAGATAAAGAAAGGCTTTTCTTTTGTGTACTTTGTTGGAACTTATTGTACTTTTGTATTCCTCTATTAAATCTCCTCAACCAACGAGAGACAACATTCTTCAACTGAACTTTTATTGCTAAAATCCCTCATCTGCAGTCTCTCATATTCCTATACACCAGTGGTTTTCAAACTGCCCCCATCCCACATCCCACCTTCCACCTTAAGCCATCCCTATGCCTTAAGTGCTCTGATTCGGAAGGGATGGCTTAAGGTGGGATGTGGGTAGGTGGAGAACTACTGCTCTGGACCCAAATGTTGCTGAAATATTTTGATTGAGAAAATTTGTCATTGGCCCATTTCCTTTGGAGTTATGAAACACAAAGCAGGTCAATGAGGCACGATTAAAATAGTGATTTTTCAAACCTTTTTCTTTCTACCCACCTACCACCTTAAGCAATCCCTTGCTAATCACAGAGCACCTATGGTATAGGGATTGCTTAAGGTGGAATGTGAGTTTAGAGGGGCAGTTTGAAAACCAATGCTATACATGCTCCTAGTGCAGTGACCAGGGCCGAATGAGATTTACTGGTAGCCTTACCAGGACTTTCTAAAGGTCTTTTGTAACCTTCTGTATTTTTGTTCAATTTGTCTGTACATTATACTCAAGATGCCATTTGTTTTGTTAACTGCTCTGTCAGGAATTGTGAAGCCATTATTTTTTCCTCATTGTATTTTGCCACCTTCAAAGATTTGTGTACCTTCTGTTCTCATACTACTCTTTAGAACTGAAATTAAATCTGCTTTGCCACTCCCCATCTCTTCTGCCAATTCATCACCTCACAGTTCTCTGTTAAATTCCATATCATAATTTTGCAGTAATTGATTGATAAAACTACATGATTAGCCAAATCTCTAAGCTTGATATAAGCACATTTTGGAATTTACATGTTATTCCAATGTCATTTATAAAAAGAAAAATGCTGTGGGATGTCAAACTAATAAGGAAAAAAAACGGATAACCCATTACTGAAACATCTGATTAAAATATGGCACGAGATCAATTAGTGTTTTGGAGTGAAAGGCACCACTAACTCGCAACAAACACTTATGAACATGGGTAACAAAATCCTGGAGATTTGGCATCGGCAAGGGATCTGATACATAGAGAATTGCTACAAAGGGAGGCAGCTTATGTCCTTCTAGCAGCTAAAAGGTAAATGCAATTTGTCTTATGGGACCTTTCATTGTTTCTTCCAGTTAAAAGTTTCTAAAGGATAGGTTGGGCCCCGCAATGACCCTGCCTACACCTAGCGAGGTTGAAGGGATGTTTCAACTGGGAAAGACACTCAAATTTATTTCAAGAATGTGCTCAGTACTCCAAGGTGAAAGCCCAACAAGAGCTATACAGACCAAGAGAGGGAGATGGGAGTCAGACCTAGGCATCATAAGTGACGAGAGATGCTGGTCAGATTGGTGTAGAGACAATGTGACAACGTTGATCAATTCTAGATACAAACTGGTTCAATACCACTTCCTGCACCAGCTTTACCTCATGCCACAAAAGATACACAAGGCAAAATCTGAGGTGCCGAGACATGTTTCAGATGTGGAGTGGAGCTGGGAACATTTATTCACGCAACATGATCCTGTGCAAAAGTAGCCCCATTTTGGCAGGATTTGACTGATTATACTAACCAAGATAACAAAAGTAACCTTTCTGCCAGACCCAATATTGTATCTGCTGGGGTACCTCATGGACATAAGCTATAAACATTCAATTCATATTTATCGCTTTATCCATAGCAAATAAAAAAGCATAGCGATGACCTGGAAATCTGACTCCCCTCTTTTCAGTAGGTGGACTAGCAAGATGCAAAGCTGTAGACCAATGAGAAAAAAAAAATCACATAATATCTTAGAAACTGACATAGCTGCCATATTTTAATAAGGATGCAATATCTGCACAGCTGTAGCCACATCCCAACAAAAATTACTAATGGATGGATTAACAAAAGAAATTGCATAGAGGTCAAAAGCGCTGACACCACTTCCAGCCTCTTTTTTAAGGGGGTGGGAGAGGGAAGGGGAGAAACATCACATGTACATAGATTGTTGGGGGATACCTGTGTATTTTGTAAGTTTGTGACGTTTTCTCTGTGTTTATTGATGGAAAATGAAAAATAAAATATTCAAAACAAAAGTGCCGATTCTGGCACTCGTACTCACACCGCACTCCCATTTTCTAGTTCATTGACTTTTAAAATCCAGGCTAATGCTGATCCTCATGAATTTAAATCCTGTTACCCAACTTCTGAGAATTCATAAGAATAATATTTCTTCATCAAACTTGGAATTCAAACATGGCCTGTCTTTTACAAATATATGCTGGCTGTCCTTGTTTAACTAAAAATACTGAAATCTTTTCCAAGCCTCCATTAATTTTTCCCAGATTATATTTTTCCAAAATGTTACCTGCCAGCAAATATTCAACTACTTGGCTTATTCATGGGAATGTACTACAAGCACCCTTTATTGAAAAAGAAGCCACAGTTATTACTTTTCAATTCCCTGCTATGAACTCATGCACACAAACTGAGATGGTCAGACACCCAAAGACAGAGCGATACACACGGGCATGCACATACAGATGCACACACTGGGGGACGTATGCACAGATGTGCACAGAGTCGGGCGCACACACACACACACACATGCAGGGACACGCGCCCCCGCACACCATTGCGTGTGACATTTGTAAAATACATGGGTTGCCAAAATGACTGACAGCAGCTGTCAAAGTTACGGTCCTCACCTCAGTGGTGTGTGAGAGTAGCACCATCTATAGATTGTTCTCCAAATCTTCCATCATTCTGGTTTAGAAATCTTGTAACTTGCTGAGTGGAAGCACCTTTAGCAAAAGGGAATACAAAATTTCAAGTTGGTGGCTCATTTCCTGCACCTGATGGACAGTTAGTGATGAACAATAGATTCTAAACTAGCTAGCATCCTCATATACCTTTCCCTCTTTTAACATTTCAGCCAACCACCTTAGAAAGATCCTATTTTCTTCCAAACTAATTTTCTCCATTTCATTAGATATTTGTTCTGCAGATACAAGCATCAAAACCCACTGGAGCAGAATATAGTGCAGGAATGATCTCTTGGCTGTTTAGAGGCAAAAGTGATAAATGCCCTGCATGACTAACCAGACTACTAGTCTGGGAGGAGCCTTTCCAGTCCACCAGAAACTTTAAATAGGTTGAAGATGAAATTGACTCAAAGTGTCAAGGAATTTTAATTTTTGACATACTGCCCTCAGTTATCAGTATCTTTGATGCACTGTTTAAAGGGCCATCCATCTTAACCTTCTGCTTGATCAGAATAGGAACATTTCTACCAGTGCTTTTAATGTAGATACTATGAGCTAAATATAAATAGTAGGGGGGAAAAAAATCAGAAAATATTTGAGATCTTCATCACATTGGGCAGCATTTGTGGTGGAAGAGAAAAACAAAGGTAATGTTCTAGGGTTGCCTGTTATTTACCCCTTTTGCACAGCACTTGAAAGCCTTGTATAATCTGCTTTTCAAGCACTGTGTGAATGAATGCATTTAAGGAAGATTGGGGGAGGGGGGTGGGTGGGCGGGGTCTAAATCCGTTTTACCTTGCTTCAATCCACCAGGTAAATAATAACAGAGGTGGAGCGTATTGATGCGGTACCAGTCTCATACTGATGACCTGTGTTGCCAGATCAAAATGGCAAGGGAAGATGATGTGATGTTGGGTCCAGAAAAGGTGCATAGTCATAGGTGCACAGCAAGTAGAGCAGGAGACTCTTCTAGGTGCATACTGTGCTAATGTTGCCACCACCACCTGTGTAAATCCAAATTGGTGGGACTGGACACAAGGGTTTGCAATGACACAGAGCTTTTTTTAACACAACAATTTGTAGAAGAGCGTGGCAGAATGTTAACTGGTATAAAACACACATTCATGCAATTTATAAAGGAGCATGGGAAAATGATACGGGAATAAAACATGCACAATTTATAAAAGAGCATGCGAAAATGTAAAAAAAAGTACACAATTACCGTTTTATGAATTGTGTGTGTGATATTTTCCCACAATCTTCTATAATTGTGTTTTAATAAAAGCTATATGTGATTGCAAACCCTTGTGTCCAGACCCACTGAATCTGATTCTTTTCTCAATACAACACGACATCACACTAGGCACTGATGCTGTTGTGCTACATATCCCACCTCTTTTGCTTTGCGAATCCGGCTTGGTGTGTAAAAGGACCCAGCGATCCGGGTTTTTTTCTATTCTTTGTGAACAAGAAAGCCAGCTTCCAGAGTCGGGTTGTGTATACTGCAATAATGCAGCTTTTCAGTGTAAAAGGAGTTTTTATTTCAGATTCAGCATCTGCAGTTGTTTCCTGTAAATAGAACTGTGGCACTTCTTTCTGAATTTGACACAGGGTCAAGAATTCAAGCCAAATTGGTGATGCTAAAGCTTCCTACGTGCATTGAGGCTCAATTTTCATAGTCCTTCAGATCATGGCAAAACAATGCGATCCTTTGTATTACAGAACTATCAAATTATATTTCAAATAGTAATGTATTTGCCAATTTTCCTGTAGTGAACATGAGTTACAAGCATTTTATGCTTCCTTACCTTGTATATGAATTGCAGATAATGTATGGATTTAAGTGAGTTGTGTCTTTTTCCAGGATGCATCTGTTAATAAGTTGATCTTCCTGCTAATATCTGGAAAGAGTGGAGATCCCATAGGTCGAAAAGTGTATCACAATATTGCCAAAGGTTTGGTACCTTCCAGTCCACTGATTCATGTTACCATTGCTGGGGCCTACTATGTTCTTTTTATTCAAGGTAATTGTTTATGTTTATCTTTTCAATTTTCACCCCTTCCTTTATGTACGGCTTTCCTAAAAAGATATGCTTCACTTTAGGATATCTTTTCACAATTAATAGACTCTTGAATACTTGTATCCCAGTTCCTCAGGTGAATGTGAACAACGTTTGTTGGATTGTTTGACAATGACATAGCAAGATGATTGTATGGGTGGTGACGGTCAACCAGTTTACCTATCTCAGCTGCACCATTTCATCGGATGCAAGGGTCGACAACGAGGTAGACAACAGACTCGCCAAGGCAAATAGCGCCTTTGGAAGACCTCACAAAAGAGTCTGGAAAAACAACCAACTGAAAAACCTCACAAAGATTAGCGTATACAGAGCCGTTGTCATACCCACACTCCTGTTCGGCTCCGAATCATGGGTCCTCTACCGACATCACCTACGGCTCCTAGAACGCTTCCACCAGCATTGTCTCCGCTCCATCCTCAACATTCATTGGAGCGACTTCATCCCTAACATTGAAGTACTCGAGATGGCAGAGGCCGACAGCATCGAATCCACGCTGCTGAAGATCCAACTGCGCTGGGTAGGTCACGTCTCCAGAATGGAGGACCATCGCCTTCCCAAAATCGTGTTATATGGCGAGCTCTCCACTGGCCACCGTGACAGAGGTGCACCAAAGAAGAGGTCCTAGGACTGCCTAAAGAAATCTCTTGGTGCCTGCCACATTGACCACCGCCAGTGGGCTGATATCGCCTCAAACCGTGCATCTTGGCGCCTCAGTTCGGCGGGCAGCAACCTCCTTTTGAAGAAGACCGCAGAGCCCACCTCACTGACAAAAGACAAAGGAGGAAAAACCCAACACCCAAACCCAACCAACCAATATTCCCCTGCAACTGTCTGCCTGTCCTGCATCGGACCTGTCAGCCACAAACGAGCCTGCAGCTGACGTGGACATTTACCCCTCCATAAATCTTCGACTGCGAAGCCAAGCCAAAGAGAGATGGTGGTAGAGATCAGACCTTTTTTTGAATCAAAGCTACTGTAGTAGGTCCTAGGCTCATTTGGCTTGTACTTCACTGGAATACAATGTTCTAGATCCATCCATTTTGATTAGATGTTAAACTTCTGCACTGTCAGCCTATTTTCATGGGAGATGTTTGAGAAGTTCTCTTAAAATCGTGGCCAACATTCATATTTAACAGATACCATCAAAATCACTTATGAAGTTCTTTATCTCATTCTTTGATGCTACTTTGGTTCACAAAAAGAACTGTAAATGTCACCAATTATTCATTGGCTATGATGTTTGGAAATATTTTGAAAATGTGATATTCTACTCATTCTTCAATCTTGAACCTTGCAGTTGAGTTGGGAGTAAAGTGCTGTGAACATTATGGTTAAGATTAGGTAAGACTAATTGCAGATCTTGATTTATTCTGATTTACAAATCACTAATTTCCCTAATTTAGCTATCAATTGATTCAACACTGAACTAGGTTGGATTGGATCTCGAGAGAGAGAATTTGTAGAATGCCTACGGGATGGTTTTTGTTTTAGACCAGCTTGTTGATGAGCCCACGAGGGGAAATGACTGTTCTAGATTGGGTGTTTAATGCAACAGAGGTGATTAGAGTAAAGGAACCATTTAGGGGGCAGTGATCACAATATGACTGGGTTCTATTTGAGATTTTACAAGGAGAAAGTAAAGATCAGAAGTGTCAGTATTTTCGTGGTATGATAAAGGAAATGGCCAAATTCGATTGGAAAGGGGCACTAACAGGCGGCAGAGCAGCAGTGGATGGAGTTTCAGCTCTGATGGTGATTATGCGATGTTTTAAAATCTTTTGAACCCTCATTAATTTGTATGTTTTTGGGATGTCCTAATTTAGAAAAATTTTGGAAAGATTTTTCAAATCAAATTAGAACCATGCCCTCTCATTGCTTTGTTTGGCTTTTCTTAAGAAGAGGATGTGTTATTGACTCCAACCCAAGAGTAAATTCTAGCTTTTACCTCATTGATCACTAGACGAGCAATTTTAATGAAATGGATGGATGACTCTCCACCTGCTAATGCCCAGTGGTTACATGATGTAATGCCCTGTTTAAGCATGGAGAAAATTAGTTACAAAATTAAAGATATAAAGTTTAAATTTGACTAGATGTGGGGCCCATTCAAAAATTACTATCATAATTGGAAGATTTGATAAGTTTGGATGCTCAGGAGACTCTCTGTCAAGTGTCTGGAGATCGCTATTAGCTCCATAGTTTCACAATTTATACGTTATCCTTGATTAGAGGGAGGGTTTAGTGCTGTTCCACGAGGGTTGGTGTTTGGCTGCTTCTCCTTGCCTTGTATGTCAGTGTTTTAGATCATGGATTGAATGGCTTTGTGGCCAAATTTGCAGATAATATGAAGGTAGGTGGAGGAAACGGGGAGGCTGCAGAAGGACTTAAACAGATTAGGAGAGTGGGCAAAGAAGTGGCAAATTAATATTATGTCGGAAAGTGTACGGTCGTGCACATTGGTAGAAAAAATAAATGGGCAAACTATTTTCTGTACGGGCAGAAAATTGAAAATACCCAGATGCAAACAAACTTGGGAGTTTTCGTGCAGAATAGCTTGAAGGTAAACTTGCAGGATGAGCCATTCATTTCATTTCAAGAGGAATAGAATACAAGAGCAGGGATGTTATGTTGTGGCTTTATAAGGCACTGATGAACCTCACAGAGTATTGTGAGCAGTTTGGGACTCCTCATTTAAGATTGGATGTGCTGACATTGGAGAGGATTCAGAGGAGGTTCTCCAGGATGATTACAGGAATGAAAGGGTTATATGAGAAACATTTGACAGCTTTTGGCCTGAATTCATTGGAATTTTAAGAGAATGAGGGAGGGGATCTCATTGAAACATTTTGAATATTGAAAGGCATGGACAATCTAGGACAAGAGGGCACAACTTCAGGATTGAAGAGTGTCTGCTTAGAACAGAGATGCAGGAGAATTTCTTTAGCCTGAGGGTGGTAAATCTGTGGAATTTGTGCAAGAGGTGGTTGTGCAGGCCAAATCATTGGGTATATTTAAGGTTCTTGATTAGCCAGGGCATCAAATGTTAACGGGAGTACACTGAGCAGACTCGATGGGCTGAATAGCATAGTTCTGGTCTCGTCGACTTAAAACTATCCTATGATGCTGCAGCACAAGGCAAGGTGGACCCTACGTATCAAATGAACTATATTGTAATCCAAAGGAAAAGAATCCTTTATGTCAGACTGAATAAAAGTAGCTATACCCCATCATTTGAGAATGGCGACTGACAGTGGGCAACTACAGAATTAGGAGGCTCCAAAAATAACCCATAACAGCTGTGGTACAATCTACAGAGTGCAGGTGGGGAACTTGCTTGATGTATTTTTAAGCAACTTTACTCAAAAATCACAAATACTTAATTTCCATGGCTGCCAACAGTCATACTTTCAAACATCCAGTCAATTTGGTTCACTCAACATGACACCTAAAAGTAGACCGATTATAATGACGTTTTGTGCTCTTATAAAATTACATCTGCGTTGCCTAAAATTTGCATCGATACAAACTGCCAGCTGCCTAAATCCAGTGAGATTATAACAATATCCTTTATTAGTTAACATCAAAACCTGTCCAGCATGCTCAAAACTTTGTCCAGGTCCACGGAAGTCTCTTCTCAACTCCCCTAGAACCTGTTTGTCCTGAACTGGTGACCATGTCAGACCCTTGTTTTGAACAACTTCCTTTGCATCAATTTCTCAGAGGTGACATAATGGTAACATTTGACCGAGTGTGGTCCTGGAGATGGAGTTCCATCGTCATGAAAGTTGGCATTCTTTAGGAGAGCCAGTTACTAGTTGGTGTTGTATCTAGTAAACATAAAACTCAGTAATTATTCAGGCCCTACCTGAATTCCACCTTGAACATAAAAAGATGAGGCTGAGTTGAAACAACAATGTTTTCTGTATTTGTTAAAAATAGTTTTCATACTTAATAGCAACAGTGATATCATGTTGCTGTACATTTCCTCAACATGATTATCCAACTGCACGAAAACCAACAAGGTCGGGTCAGATACAGCAATGAGCTCTCTGAACCCTTCTCCATTAACAATGGCGTGAAGCAAGGCTGCGTTCTCGCACCAACCCTCTTTTCAATCATCTTCAGCATGATGCTGAACCAAGCCATGAAAGACCTCAACAATGAAGACGCTGTTTACATCCGGTACCGCACGGATGGCAGTCTCTTCAATCTGAGGCGCCTGCAAGCTCACACCAAGACACAAGAGAAACTTATCCGTGAACTACTCTTTGCAGACGATGCCGCTTTAGTTGCCCATTCAGAGCCAGCTCTTCAGCGCTTGACGTCCTGTTTTGCGGAAACTGCCAAAATGTTTGGCCTGGAAGTCAGCCTGAAGAAAACTGAGGTCCTCCATCAGCCAGCTCCCCACCATGACTACCAGCCCCCCCACATCTCCATCGGGCACACAAAACTCAAAACGGTCAACTAGTTTACCTATCTCGGCTGCACCATTTCATCAGATGCAAGGATCGACAATGAGATAGACAACAGACTCGCCAAGGCAAATAGCGCCTTTGGAAGACTACACTAAAGAGTCTGGAAAAACAACCAACTGAAAAACCTCACAAAGAGCCGTTGTCATACCCACATTCCTGTTCGGCTCCGAATCATGGGTCCTCTACCGGCATCACCTACGGCTCCGAGAACGCTTCCACCAGCGTTGTCTCCTCTCCATCCTCAACATCCATTGGAGCGCTTTCATCCCTAACGTCGAAGTACTCGAGATGGCAGAGGTCGACAGCATCGAGTCCACGCTGCTGAAGATCCAGCTGCGCTGGGTGGGTCACGTCTCCAGAATGGAGGACCATCGCCTTCCCAAGATCGTGTTATATGGCGAGCTCTCCACTGGCCACCGTGACAGAGGTGCACCAAAGAAAAGGTACAAGGACTGCCTAAAGAAATCTCTTGGTGCCTGCCACATTGACCACCGCCAGTGGGCTAATATCGCCTCAAACCGTGCATCTTGGCGCCTCACAGTTTGGCGGGCAGCAACCTCCTTTGAAGAAGACCGCAGAGCCCACCTCACTGACAAAAGGCAAAGGAGGAAAAACCCAACACCCAACCCCAACCAACCAATTTTCCCCTGCAGCCGCTGCAGGGGAAGCCGCTGCAACCGTGTCTGCCTGTGCCGCATCGGACTTGTCAGCCACAAACGAGCCTTTTACCCCCTCCATAAATCTTCGTCCGCGAAGCCAAGCCAAAGAGAAAGAAGAAAGAGACAGTTACAATGACCTTTCAGTGAGCCAAATTATATTACGTAAATGATGCGAGTATTGAGAGATTGGGAGGCATATTCCTAGTCCATTAGGTTGAAGAGAGATCTAATAAACAATTTGAATATTCAGAAGCACTTAATGGGATTAATAAGGATAATTAGTTGTTCTAAACTAGGTGACGACAGTGCAAGAGTGAGGACAAGGACTGCATCTTTCAAGGAAGCGGTTAGTTTATGTGAGAAAATCGTGATAGGATTGGCTGAATGGTGCTTTATTATGTAAATTTATTCAGATACTGAAAGTGATCTGAAACTAATTGGACACAGCAACCTCCCCAAACAAAAATGTGAAAAGTACAAAAGTGCTGGAGAAGCTCAGCAGGTCGCGCAGCATCCAGAGCAGCACTTTTGTGCATTGCATTGGACCCCAGCATCTGCAGATTTTCTCCTTTAACAGCAATGTGATCGAGATCAGCATGTTGATTGTTAATGATGTTGATTGATGTGTAAACATTGGAAAAGATGCCGGGGGATTAACACTGATTTCATTGCAAGGTGGTGAATAATTATTGTCGACACTCATTCCACCAACTTTAATTGTGTGTGTGTGCAATTCATGAACCATCTCATAAATGGAGGGGAAAAAATCATTTTCTAAATTTCCAGGAACTGTGCAAGGAGTGGCGCTAAAAGATATTTATGAGCAAGCAAGTGGAATACCCCTTTCAGCATCCAAGCTAAATCCAATATTAAAAAAGTCTGATCCAGAATGGGAGAAAAAGTCTGACCCCATGTCTGGAAAAGTTGAAGTATACAAGTGAGTTTCTGAATGTGTATATCTAATATATTATTGTCATTTAATAATAAATGTCAGTTATTTTGAAGACAAAATCAAGTATTTTAAAGCATGTTAAGTTTTTTTAAAATTTTGAGGATTGTACAGACAGGACATTTTAATAATCGTTGGTCAGCAGTGTAATGAAATTTAAAACCACTTAAAATTGTAAGTATGGAGAAATTGCTAATTTTTCTACACTTGTTGTTTCTTCCCTCCATCTTTCTTCCTTCCAGCACCCAGCCAGCTAAGTTTCTTCAGCACGTGCAGGTCCCAGGAACAAATGCTGGCAAACTGCTCATCAGCACAAATCACACAGTTGAACTTTTGGATGGACAAAGCTTCCAGACATATTGGCTCCATAATGTGTCTCACATTCAAGGGTAATTTTGCAATTTGAGTTACAACTAAAGCAGTAGTGTTGGAATGACAATTCTATGGGTACCAGGTCAGCGTTAACGAGAATGCTGGAAATTTAGGAACTTGCCATCTCAAGTTAACATTCATTGTTACCCGGTAAATGCTCCCATGCTCTAATGGAATATGTCGTTTTTTATTAACCAATTTGTACTTACATAATTATGCCACATCATATTCTCAGTTGGGAGTCTGTTGGTGTTTTTATTAGAAAATTGTGTGTTCATACTCTCCTGCAGCGACGGATGTTGACAGAAAATGGCTCCCAGGACAAATAGTCAAGTGGGATTAAGATTTATAACTTTTTTTAAGAGTAGGATTGGGTACCAAATATACCACATGGTGTACAGGAAAAATGGAACTGGGAATTGGGGAAAGCATCGGTGGCTTTCAGTCGTAGTGTTGTTTAAGAAGAATAAGAATTTTGAGAGAGAGTTTGCCCATTAGTGGGTGAGAATCTAATTGGTTAAAGTTGAGAAACTATAGAAGTATAATTTCATCAATGGGATGTTTATAGACTATCAACCACTAGGAAGGAAAAAGAGGAGCAAATTTACAAGAACATTGTAGATATCTCCAGTCAAAAATTAATGAGCTCATGAGGAATTTCAACTTTTCACATGGACTGGAATAGTCATAAAATAGGCATCCTTAAGGATGTCTTGTCTATGTAATAAATTACATTTATTAAAAATTTAAAATTAAAAAAAAATTTCGACATACAGCATGGTTACAGGCCCTTTCGACTCTTGAGTCCATGCCGCCCAATTTCACCCAATTAACCTACACCCCCTGGTACGTTCTGACGATGGGAGACACGGGGAGAATGTACAAATTCCTTATTGACAGCTTTGGATTCAAACCCTGCTGTTACATTGTTGCGCTAAGTTTCTACGATGGAATATTTAAGAAACAGCCATCATTATAAGTTTAGAATTGTTATGAAAAATGAAATACTGCTTCATGATAAAATTTGTTAGTCGGAGAAGAACTCATTGTAAATGGATAGAATTGACCTGACCTGGGCAAATTGGAATCAAAAGACAAAAAAAAAACCTGCAAATTCTGGAAATTTATAATGAAAGAAAATGTCAGATATGCTCAAGGTGCCAAGTCGGACAGCATCTATGGAAAGAGATTTATTTTCAGGCCGATGAAATTAGCAGTTGCTGAATTTTGAGATTCTGGCAGGTTATTATGGTTAGCAGGTTACAGTCTACTGAGCTCAACATTCAGCAACTTCTGCCACTCCACCACGTTTAGTTTCTTTCTCCTCTATCAACAATTTTAGATTTGCTGTCACCTGCTTCCAGCCCATCCAGGCTTGCACTCTTTTTTTCACTAGCCTTTGTGATCAGCCTCTCTCATCTGGTATCTCTACCACTTTTGTAATGCGGTCCTTCCTGATGGCTATTATTCATTTTCTCTGTGGTTCTCTCTCTGCTTTCACTTCTTCCTTTGCAACTTAAAACAATACTCAGTTTTTTAAATCTTTCCCTGTCTTATTAAAGCTTGCAATCCTGAAACATTAATAGTGATTTTTCTTTCCACACAGTACTTTATGCTTGAATTGGAATTAAAGGTTGCCAGACAAAACGAAGTTAATAATGGGAAGCCTTTTAGGAAGGAGGTGGCTCAGCTACAGTGTGGCTATATTCCCATGAGGTGAAAGGAAGGCAATTAATCAGAACTCTTAAAAGAGAGAAAGAGCAGGAGTCAAATAAAGAATGGAAGAATGAACATTTGAAAGATGATTATACAAGGTCTTAATGAGAGATGCAGAGTATTATGAGCAATCTTGGTCCCCTTACCCGCGAAAGGATATACTTGTCACAGAGGGAATGCAGACTGATTCCTGGCATAACAGGACTATAATGTGAGGAGAGATTAAGTTGACTCTGTTTGTATTTGTTAGAGTTTAGAAAAGAGGGAATTGATTCAAAACGTATTTACTTAGAGGTTTTTATGTGTAGTGAGTGGATAGAATCTGAAATGTACTGACAATAGATTCAATTAGGGCGTTCAAAAAGGAACTGGATAAATATTTAAAAGAAAATAAATGATTTGGGATTGTGGGGAAACGTCCTACATCGTGCTGACCGAACACTGGCATCTGGAAAAACCAGGGGAGCCAGTGTTTGTGCCACCATCATCATGATCACAGTGTACAGTCCACCACAGGCTAACGTCAGGCAGGCACTGGAGGGACTGAGCACTGTTGATAAACAGCCATGAGGCAGCACATCCTGATGTCTTCCTGATCATTGTGGGAGACTTCAATCAGGCTGACCGGAAGATGTCTCTGATAAACTACCACCAGCATATCACATGCGAGACCAGGGGAACCAACAAACTTGACCACTGCACCGCCACCATGAAGAACGCATACCAAGCCATATCAGAACTGCACTTCGATAAGTCTGGCTGTACATGTACTCTCGACATACAAGCAAAGACTGAAGACCACAGCACCAGTGGTGAAGGCAGTGAAAGTATGGTCGAGGGACGTGGAGGAGTTTCTACAGGACTGCTTTGGACAGTGGACTGGAACATATTCAAGAACTCATCTGCAGAATGAATATGCAATAGGTGTCACCGACTTCATCAAGACCTGTGTGAATGAGTGTTTGACCACATGCAAATACCAGGTGTTCCTCAACCAGAAGCCCTGGATGGATCAGAATTTGCAGCCTGCTGAGGGCTAGAACAAAGGTGTTTAAGGCTGGGGATCATGATCTTTACAAGAGGACCAGGTACGACTTCTGGAAGGCCGTCTCTGAAGCAAAGTGGCAATTCTGGAGGAAGCTAGAAACCGAGACAGATACACGCCAGCAATGGCAGGGAGAGCAGGCCATTACAGCCTACAAGGCGAAGGCAAGCACTATACATGGCTGTGGTTCTTCACTGAACACCTTCTACGCCCACTTTGAGAAGAACAACCAAACAGTGCCGACTAGAATCCCTGAAAAAGCTGAGGAACTTGTGAAATCTGTCTCTGAGGGGAGATGTCAGAACATCATTTAAGAGGGTGAACCATTGCAAGGCATCAGGCCCTGACGATGTACCTGGCAAGGTACTGAAAATCTGTACCAATCAACTAGCCGGTGTTCTCAGGCATTTTCAACCTCTCATTGTAGCAGTCAGAGGTTCCCACCTGCTTCAAAAGGGCTTCAATCAAGAAGAATAGTGTGAGCTGGCTCAACGACTACTGTCCAGTAGCTCTAACTTCTACTGTGATTAAATGGTTTGAGAGGCTAGTCATGGCCAGAATTAACACATACCTAAGTAAAAATCTGGACCCACTTCAATTCACCTACTGCCACAATCACTCCACAGCAGATGCAATATCGCTGGCTCTACACTCAGCTCAAGATCATTTCAAAAACAGCAATTCATACATATGGCTGCTTTTCATCGGCTACAGCTCTCCCTTCAATACCATTATTCCCTCGGTGCTGGTCAAGAAGCTACAAACTCTAGGTCTCTGTACCCCCCCCTCTGAAACTGGATCCTTGACTTCCTCATTGGAAGACTAGAGTCAGTATGAATTGGAAACAACGTCTCCTCCTCACTGATTATCAACACAGGCGCACCCCAAGGATGCGTGCTAAGCCCACTGCTCTACTCATAATATACCCATGACTGTGAGCCAGGCACAATTCCAATGCCATCTACAAGTTGTCGGTAGAATCACAAAGGGCAAATGAGGAAGCGTCCAGGAGAGAGGTAGATCAGCTCGATGAATGGTGTTACGACACCCACCTTGCGGTCGTCGTCAGCAAAACCAAGGAGATGATGTGGACTTCAGGAGGAAGTCAGGGGAACACGACCCTGTCTGCATCGAGGGCTCAATAGTAAAGAGGGTCAAGAACTTCAAATTCCTGGGTGTCCACATATCTGAGAATCTGTCCTGGAGCCTCCCATGTTGAAAGCTTGCTTGCGCCTATACTTTGAGGTTTCTGAGGAGATGTGGTATGTTACCAAAGAATTGTAAACTTCTCTGCAGGTGTACTGTGGAGAGCATTCTGGCTGGTTGCATCACTGTCTGGTATGGAGGTGCCAACACTCAGGATAAGAATAAACTCCAGAGGGTTGTGACTCGGCCTGCAACCTCACAGGCACTAGACTTCGCTCCATCAGGGACATCTACATGAGGTGGCGTCTTAGAAAAGCAGCCTCTAACCTCAAAATCAGCTCTTTCTCCACTGCCATCAGATTCCTGAATAATCAATGAACCAAAGATACTGCCTTACTTTTCGTGCACTTTTTAAAAAAATATAGTAATGTCATAAGATGGTTATGATATGAATGTTTCCTCTATAATGCTACTGCAAACACTGAATTTCATGACAATACATCCTGATTATGAAAGGACATGGTGTCGGATGAGCTGCATTGCTGCTTAGTCAGCACACACACGGGACAAATGGCTTTGTGCTATTTAGTATTTGTTTGCTGACAAATTTAAGCATTTCCTAAAAGGTCTCTTTGTAGAAAGGCAATAGACAGAGTTTCAAGATGTGCTGAAGATATTGTGAAAATGCAGTTACTGTAATGTGTTAATTCGGTGATGTATATTTTTAAGTTGAAGTAAGAAAGAATAGATATCATTTTCAGGAAAGAATTTTGCGCTATATATTAAAAAAAAGTCTTGGAATGATGCACGACTTTTATTTCCAGGGTACCACTACCTGGTTATTTTAACGTGGATGGTGTATTTGATTTTCTAATCGAGGATTTAATTGCAGAGGACAAAAAGAAGGTTTGATATCTTGAATACTTTTATGTAATGCAACCTAAATTTAGATCGTTAATTCATAAAAATGCATTAGCTTTATGGTTCAATCACTTTCTTCCTTTTGTAATGGAGGTTATTATTTAATCAGGTCATTTTGTGATCTTCATTCTCAAAATAGTAGATGTCCCTGACAGAATCAGAATTTATAAAAGATCTCTGTGCTGCTATTTAATGTAACTGAGTAGTAAATAAGTTAAGTGAACAAATCAGGCTGAAGTTATATGAACGTCTAACTTGGTAGAAATCACCTCCCTTTAAGGATATTAGAAAATCTACAGGGAAAGTTAATATTCATTTTATTGACCAATTTCTTAAACTTCTGAATTTGTAGGAATAAAGTGGAGTTGTTGTTTTAACACAGAACAGTATATAATTAAACTCTAGACCTAGATACCAAACATCAGAGCAACAAACGAACCATTTCATGAAATAATATTGCCTTCAGTTAAAAATAATTAAATTATTTCCAATTGTGTTAATTGGATTGGAAAAAATTAGATATGAATAATTTCCTGGAGCTTCTTAAATTATGACCCACCAATGAGCAGAGGCTAGGTTTTGAACCGAAAATAATTTAGAAAAAAGCAGATGCTGGAAATCTAAAATAACCCAGAAAGTGCTGGAAACTGCAGGTCAGAAAGCTTCAGTGGAAAGGATAAGAGATTTAATTTGCTGAACTGGGAAAGAAGAAACAGGTTGGTTTTCAGTTGGGGAGAATATTTAGGGCAGGTTGCAGAACAAAAAGAATGTCTATGACAGGATGATACCAAATGTGATAGTATAGCATTTAGAAGCAGATGGTTTTTCATTGTCTGCATTATGTGAACCCATAGTTCAGGCAGTTCAGATGCTGAGGAAAAAAATTGACCCAAAATCACAGATGTTTTGTAGAAATGGCTGATGATCAGAAATGATACAGACTGAAAGAATGAGTTACCTCAAATTCATCAAAAGAGTCCAAAAGTCTGTGCCTAGAAAGAACGTGTTCCTCCAGCTTGCATTGGTCCTTGTTGTACAGTGCAAGTCAGAATGGGAAGGAGCAAGAAAGTGTCAGGAAATTGGACATGAAGGATAACTCCTGCAGGCTAAATGCAGTTACTCCTCAAAGCAATCACCCAGTTTGCAGACTTCTTGTTTACCCAATCTGTGCTTTCTCTGCATTATGGACACTATAGTGGACTAGATTAGAAGATGTGGAAGTCAATTGCTGAATCCCCTTTCAAGACTATTTGGGTCCCGAGATGTGCAAATTGAAGAGTTTAATAAACACAAATTGCCTTAAGATGGGAACTGATCTGTGGGAACAAGAGAACAGATTAGTGAGTACGAAAGGGAGTGTTGACTTTGAAATACAGAAAGGATCGAACAATATATGTCAGATAGTAGCTGCTTTGTTCTTTTGAAGTGGATTATTGGTAAACAAGTTGTTGGCCCAATGTTAATTGAAAAAAGGAGACTTTAAGTCAGGCTTGTACTTCATACTGTAGCAAAAATACAAAATAAAGACCAAATATTGATTTATTCTCTAGGTTACAATTGTGGATGGTAAAAATGGTAAAGTACTCTGGGAGGAAGAATTAAGATACAGGGAGAACTGTCCAAAACCATCTTCCATCAACACTGTATCCCAATCAATTTTTCTTTTCTGGGGTGAACTTCCAACACAAAGCAGTGCTTCTGTAAGTCTTTTTTAAAGAAAAATAATTAACAACTTTGTTCAAATCCAGGTATAATAGGGGTGCCTGTGATATTTCTTAATAGGAAGATATGTCATCTGTGTGTCATTTCTCCCCTAAATTTTGAGCAAATTTGTAATTGGTATCCTAGATGTTTTGATAGTGATTTGTGTATTCTGTAGAGGTGAAATTTCTTTACCCAAACTGACTTAACATAGGGATCAACTGTTGTTACTTAAAAATGATCTGGTTTAAAAATATGAGTGGTATAATAAAACTCTATAGTAAAAACACACAGAAATGCTGGAGGAACTCAGCCGGTTTTTCAGTGTCCATAAGAGACAAAGATATACTGCTGACATTTTGGGCCTTTCTTCAAGGAATAAGTAGAATGAGCAAAAACAGGAAATCTCAGAATGTAGACAGTGCTGGTTGAGGGAGGTGTCCAGACCAACAAAAGGTGTTAATTGGATATGATAAGGGTTAACAAAAGCCAGAGAAGTCGATATTAATACCATCTGGTTGGAGGACCCCTTAGCTTTGTCTGCCACAATAGTGTGGATCTCCCAGTGGTCACCCATTTCCATTCCTCATTCCATTTCCATGCTAACATGTCTGTACATGGTCTCTTGCACTGCCAGACTCAGATCACCCACAAATTGGAGGAACAAAATTTTCATCTTCCGACTGGGCACCCTCCAACCAGATGGCATTAATAGTAACCTCTCTGGCTTTTGTTAACCCCCACCCCCACTTCTTTCCCGGCTCTGTCTCTCTCCCTTTTCTCTGTCTCCTTTCACATAGACATGATCAATTCTCTCCTCACCCCTTTTGTTGGTGTGGACTTCACCCCAGCCCGCACTGTATGTCTTCTGAGACTTCCTGTTTTTGCTTATTCCTTGAAGGAGGCAGTGAATATTCACTGTATATCTACTGTACCGTTTTGAAGTTATCTCTTAAATATGACATTCTTTTGTACTGTATTTTGTTAGTTATTTGGAAAATGGCTGTTTCTTTTTTAAATGGCTCATTTTCTGATTCTTTTAAAATTTAAAAGGAGTTACCAGTTTTATGCTGATTTTCCTTCTAATGGACTGCTTTATCTAACCTCAATCAGCACGCCTTTCTCTCTTTCCTCTTCTAAAATAATTTGTGGATGACGTATTTTTTTCTTCAATTTCCTCTGCTACAGGGAAGGTTCTCTGAGAAAAGTTATAACCTCTATATGGTTCATCCATCACATCCGAATGTCATTCTTGAGTTAAAAAATAATACTGAGAATGTGATTGCCTTTAGCAGTAAGTCTTCCTACTATTCTGGTTGATCAATTTCAATTTCAATTTAACTTGAAAGATAATATTTTGTTAATGTGATGTATTGTAGAAACTAAGAATGATTTGCTTGTGATTCTGTAACCATTGTTTAATTTGTATGTCTATCTTCAAATTGTGAATTTGTTAAAACATAACTATATTATTGATTCTGAAAGGGCTCCTGCAGATTGGAGGGCAGTAAAGGTGACCTAATCCTCAAGAATGGAAGAAGGGGGGTGGGGGGAGGGAAACCCAGGAACATCTGATCTATTAGCTTGACATTGGTAGTGGGAAAATGCCAGAATCTGTTGTTAAGAATGCAATCTCAAGAAACTTTTTTGTTAAATAAATAAATGGATAGATAGAATGAGCTGACTGCGCAGACTTAACATATTTGACTAAGTTATTGGAGTCCCTTGAGGAGGTGTCTTTACTGAATAGAGAAATAGGATCAGAGGATGTGATTTGGATTTTCAGAAGAATTTTGAAAAAGCTTCTCATGGGATTTGCAAACAAGATTAAAACACGTAGAATTGGTAAAGTACCAGCATGGAAGAAGTAAGGATAAAATTGGAGGTCTGCAACCAGTGGTGTGCTCCAAAGATCTGCTGTGGTTTGTCATCTGTATTAACGATTTGGATGAGAATGTATTGGTTAGTAAGTTTGCAGTTGACACCAAAATTGGCAGTATAGTGAAGAAAGTTATCTTAGTTACTACTGGACCGAGATATGTTTGGGAACTGGGCCAAGAAAAAACAGATGGAATTTAACTCTGACAAGTGCAAGGTGTTGCATTTTAAGAAGTTAAACCAGGGCAGGACTTGCTCAGTAAATGGCAAGGCCTTGAAGAGTATGGTGGAATAGAGAGCCCTGGGAATGCAGATACATAATTCCCTTAAAGTGGTGATACAGATGGGCACAGTGGTGAAGAGGCTTTTGACGTGGGTGGTCTTTATTGGTCAGTGAACCGAGTAGAAGAGTTGGGACATCATTATTACAGCTGTGCAAGAGAATGCACTTGGAGTACTGTGTGCAATTCTGATTGCCGAGCTAAAGGAAGGGGGGCATTAAGCTGAAAAGAATGTAGAAAAGATTCATATTTGTTACTGGGGCGGGAGGGCTAGAGTTTTAATGAAATTCCACCTTCATGGGATGCTGAAGGGGGCGGGGCGTAGATATATACAACTTAGGAAGTCTAAAACCAAAGGGCATAGTATTAAGATGGGGAAATATTTAAAGGGAACCTGAGTGGCAAAATTTTCAGAGGGTGGTGGGTATACGAAACAAACTGCCAGAGGAAATGGTAGAACCAGGTACAATTACTAATATTTAAAAGTCATCTGGGCAGGTATATGGCTAGAAGTGGTTTATTGGACAAAGGGACTAGCTCAATTAGACAACTTGGCTAATATGGACCAGTTGGGCTAAAGGTGTGTTTCCATTCTGAATAACTCTCTCTAAATGAATCATTGCCATGTTGGCAGTTGTGACGAATGAGTACCACTGGGATTAGCATATGGTCCCAACCAACTGTTTGCACCCTCTAATTCAATGATTTGGCTGATAGGACGAAATATAAAGTTTGCTGATGAGATGCAGTGAAGTGGGAATGTTACTAGTATCAAACATAAAAAGACGCTTCAAGGGAATTGAGACTAACTGAGTCAGTGGGCAACACCATGGCAGATAGAGTACAATGTGGGGAAGTGAGATTTATCTAGTTCAGTAGATAAACACAGCTGAGTTTTTTTTTAAACTGGTGAGAGATGGGGTAATAGTGATTCTCAAATGGGTCTGCAAGTACTACAACTCGATCACTGAAACCTAATGTGCACTTACAGCAGGCATTTTGGAAGGCTTTCATTGCATGAGAGTATGCAAGTACAAGAGTAAAGTTTCCTAATCACAATTATACAGGGCCTTGGTGAGATCAGGGGATGTACTTGTGCAGTTTAGTCTCCTTGCCTAAAAAAAAACACAAGACCTATTGGAGTGCATCACCACTCAACACCCAGGTTCTCAGACTGACTGCTCCAATGAGGAGAGAAATAGTAGGTGAGACCTATGTTCTGTAAAGCTCATAAGAATGAGAGGTGACCTCATTGAACATTATTGACATGGTGGATGCGGGTTATATGTATCCTTGGATAGAATCTAGAACTAGTGTTCATAGGCTCTAAATAAGTGTAGGCCGTTTGAGACTGAAATTACAAGCATTTACTTCATTTAGAGGGTGGTGAATCTTTCAAATTATTTAACCTGAAAGCTTGTAAGAAGCCCTGCAGTCAAACTGATGGATACCTGTGTAATTAAGGAATTAAGAGAAATGGAGATTGGGCAGGAATATGGTACTGCAATAGATCGGTCGTGATCTTGTTAAATGGTGGAGAATTTTATACACACTTAAAGAACGTAGTTATCTCATCACTGATGCTAATTTACCATTGACTCTTGAAAATGTTCTTCAGATGGTAATGAATTCTTATTCTTTTTTTAAAAAAAATCACAAATTTCCCATTTTATTGCAGCTGCCTTATTTGAACAAAGCAGACATGCTGCGAGTGTATTGTTATTGGGACAACCAATGGGCAATAAACCAGGACCTTTGACGATCATCAAACAAAAACTGAAGGATCTCATCTATTTGAGCAGGGTTAGACGTCTAAAGAAAGGACATGATAACTTTGGTGATGATGAAATTAAAGAATATTTTTACAGAATAAGATACAGCAGCTAATGGTAAATTGGAAAGATAATGAATTTTTATAATGCTTTATTTTTGTTTCATTTTCTAACCAAATTCTTTGAAGTTTGACCTGATATTTAGC
This sequence comes from Narcine bancroftii, assembly GCF_036971445.1. Taxonomy (NCBI): domain Eukaryota; kingdom Metazoa; phylum Chordata; class Chondrichthyes; order Torpediniformes; family Narcinidae; genus Narcine; species Narcine bancroftii. The sequence continues at coordinate 31,770,369 of NC_091480.1, read as the reverse complement.
TCCCAAAATGTGAATTTGAAAATTCTTCATATTGTAAAACAATGGTTGAGAAAGTACAATAAATTTCTAATAATTGAGGCTGTATAGCCTCACTAATGTTAAAAGAATAATTGCAGTGGACTTTATTGAATAGTTCATCAGCATATTGCTTCATAGAATTTGCTATAATCGATTAATTAAACACAGTATTTTAAAATGACAAATTCAAGGTTCTGATTTGGAAAGCAATAAAATTTTCTTGAGCAGAACAGAAAAAATTCCCAAATCGGAAAGCCTACCTTTAATCAAAAAAAGCCTTTATTATTTAACCTATATATAAAGGCATTGTACACAAACCCAACTATAGTCAGGCAGTTCTGAATCCTTTCAAATCTTTACATTCCAACTCAAGTGTGATTATTAACTGGAATTTGCAGTACATAATCTCGAATTTGGGGGTGGAGTTTAACTACTTCTGACTTGATTAAACTTCAGCAAAGAATTGCTGGAGGATCTCCGGGTCAGACCGCATGCATGATAACGGACAGTATTTGGGTGTGAACCCTTTATCAAGATTAAGTGAAAATACAAACAAAAAAGTGGGAACAGGAGGGACCCAGGGGAAATCTAATTATTTATCAAGACTAATATCAAAAATGACCTCTTAGTCCTTCCTCCAGCTTCTTTCCCCCTTTTTATTTATTTTTTCACCTATCTATATTAATCATGATAAAGGGTTCACACCCAAAATGTTGACTGACCACTTGTACTTGTGACAGCTGCCTGACCTGCTGAGTTCCCCCAGCAATTCTTTGTTTGCTCAAGATCCCAGCAACTACAACTTTTGTTTTTTTTTTAATTAAGCTTCAATTTGATTACCAGTTTCTTTTAGACGTTTAATTCTACTTATTAAAGATAGTTAAGTCAATCTTTTCCCTGATTGCAAAGCAGGTTTTGGTCATTCATGTTAGTATCTGCCCATGATATATTTGCAATTTTAATAATAATTTTAAACTTAATGTCAAGTGTATTAGCAAGCATACATTAGTGAAAAAACCCAGTGCACTTGCTCAATATCGAAATCTACTGAAGGGTCTGTTTTTGGGGGTCTGTTCCATGTTAAAATACACTCATTCAAAACTGATATCTTATTTACTAATGGGAAGTCCCTATGGAATTAAGTGCACAGAATCCAGATAGCCAACACTTTAATCAAAGATTTTTTGTAAAGGGATTCTAAATTGCTCCTTTAACTTTTGAAATGAGAGGACTTTAAGCGAACATCTAGTCTGGACACTGGAACGACTTTATAAATATTGTGGCAAAAACATGCTGTCCTTTGGGTTCAATTTAAAATCAAATTCTGTTGCAAATGTAGTAGTTTGGGGATGAATGAGCATTAAAGTATAATGGGAAAGGTACTTTTTTCTCTATATTTGAATGATGTCAGGGAAATGTAAGATCAAATGAACATGGAATAATTCATTTTACTACTTCCACGTTTTGTTGCACTTCCAATTTTAGACTAAAAATAAAAAAAAATTATAAGAAAATAATCATTATGTAAAATGTGAAAATGTATCTTGTACTCAATCAAATTTTGCATTGGCTACTGGAGGAGGCATTCAAGCTTAATTTTTAAATTATTAAATCTGATCATCCCAAACTCAAATGCATGCTGAAACAATTTCTAGGACTTCCTTGTTTTTTTTAAAATGTTTTAACATTCAGAGATTTCTCTCTTATTTAGTTTTTTTAGCAAATTGCATGATTTTAAAAATGTTTGATTTATTATTTGTGCTTCAGAGTTATAAGGGCTATGGCAGGGCCTGATTGGAAAAAAAAATTCAGATTGTTATTGGGAGATAGTGATAAAAACTGCTCTTTGATTTGTGTTAAATATCGCACGTGGTGTATTGATTAAAATTGTGCTAATCACAATGAAGTTGCATATTTTAAAATGACAGTTAAACAGCAAATTTTCCTTTTAGGTTTTATTAATGAAGAAATTTGGCTGAACAGTGAAGCCTGGTGCATCTTTGAAAAGAGTTGTTGAATTTACTACAGGTAAATTAATATATAGGTGAAAGGAATGATTGAGATATCAAGAAGCCCTAATTTGTGATTAGATTATGAATGTGTGCCATCTTTAACAATGAAATGTTTCTGCCGCTTTTGCTGAAGATATCCCAAAGGACCTTAAATTATTTAATGCCAGTATTGAGCTGATTTTAAATGAATATTTTAATGGAGAAAGATTAAATAATAGTTTGCAATAAATTCTATTATAAATGTACAATTTACAACAAATAATGGCTGAAATTGCAGAACTAATGCACAATAAGTCTTTAATCTGGTCAGCTGTAAAACGTTTGTCCATGAGTCATAAAATTAAAGCTTAAAGTTTATTCAAGAGCCATGATCTTATAATTCATGTTGGCGCATCAGATCAACTTTGACTCATTTGCTACTTTTTTGGAGAAGACCATGAACCTGCCGCCTTTGACGAATTAAAATATTTTATGGGGTTGGAGTACTAACCACTATTTATTCTTCAATGAATATAACAGATCATTTGGATATTTTTAGGTTATTTATTTCATTATTGATTCTGGGAGCTTGCTGTGGGTAAATTGTCTACCTTATTTTCTGCATGTAACCAGGCTTCTGAAGTTCCTATACTTCCTAGGTTACAAGTACTTTATAATTTCCTGAAGTCATGAAAGTTGTTGCAATAATAAAAACTGGAATACTGGTGAGGACAAAAAGATAGTTTGTGGCCACAGAAATTAATTATTGCTGTCTGCATGAAGAAAGTAAATTCAGTATGAAAATATTTATGATATAGACAAAATGAGAATGTGTATATACTGTATATGTATGTATACATTTATGTGTATGTATATACAAAGTATATGTGTACAGTTTTTTTTACACATAACACAGACATGGTAAAGACACCACGACAATTGATAGCAAGCGTGGGAATGTAATAATGGCAATGAAAGAACGAGCACAGTTTATTGCAGGCATGGGAATGGATACATACAACATGGAAAAATTCAAAATTTTGATCTTTGGAAAATTGGGTTGAGTGCCATAGTATTCTGAGAAACAGGATATTCTGGCTTGGGCACTGCACCATATCAATAAGCCCTTTCAGGTGGCCTGAACACCCCAGTGTAAAGCTGAAAAATTTCCCCTCTTGTGGCTAAAGACATACTCACCTGAAGGTGGAAGAAGTTCTTCTGAGATGCCAACCCTCCTTCGGGAGGGATAATTGGTGGAGCGCTGCACTCTGCCGACGCACCTGAATGCGCTGTAAGCGGCTACCTGGGGAGTGGGCTGATGACTCCATCGAACGGCGACCCAACTCCCTGCTGCCCGACGCCCCCCTGCCCCATTGGGGAGGGGAAGTCGTTGGAGGTCATTGGGAGGGCATGGCAGGGGCGCCCGGCTGGAGATATTGGGGCTGGGGCAACCATTGGGGTATCTCAGGGCAGGGACGGCTGGTGCAGGCTGTCACAGCCCGGCTGGCCGCTCTCTGTTGCTCAAAACACGGAATAGCAATGGCGGTCTTCCATACCCATAATCCCCCATGCAGCTGGAACTGTTGTGGGAAACACAGAGGGATTCCACCTGCGTGGGGGATTATGGATAGGAAAGATGGCCATTGCTATGCCGCATTCCTTTGACAGATGGCGCTGAGGCACCAGTCACCCCGCCTCCATCAGATCCAGAGGCACTAGAGGCACCTCTGGATATAAATAGGCCCTTTCAGGTGGACCAGGCAATGCTGCAGTAGCCTTTTAGGGCTGCCTTATGAAAGGTGAGCCCGGAAGTTAAAATCCGCTTCTGCTGCCGCCCTCAAGGTGAAGGGTCCGCCTGAAAGGGCCTAATGATAATTGCCCAGACCCATCCCCTGAGGGCAGAGATTAACATACATATCAAGTGCCTCTGATCTGAAACAACATTAGGATGATTCTGCCCCATGGCATCAGTTTAATCATCCTCATTACATCAAATCAAACCATAAATTTCTCAATTGCACACTAGTTTTAACAAGATAAGGTTTCTTTTTAAAGAAAGGCTTTTTAAATTATGACAGAATTAAAATCCTGCTTAACTCTGAAGCCTGTCTTTGATCTATTTAATTGATTTCTCTCCAAAGCTTGTTAATATGCTGCTGGAGGATATTATCTATATAATGGATGATGGACACCTTTGGGCAAAATTGATTGGGTGTAAATCGTGGGAGATTACCTGTGGCAGATAGTGGGACTATGGATTGTTTTTGTCTCATGTCCCAAGAAATCCAAATTGCTCTTGTGAGTTGGAATGTAGAATACTACACCTGCACAGTATATGCATGAGTGCTATACAAAAATATGTTTACTCATTTTGATATTCTGCACGTTATAAGTGAAAATATGGTGTGTGTGTGTGTAATATATTAAAAACACACATCTATCTCTATCTGCCTGACACCCCTAACAGTCAGAAAAAAAGTGAAAGAGAGTCCCTCCCAGAGTCACTGTGGATTATATGTATGTATGTACATGCATATACATGCACACACACACACTTTCTCGCCATCTATTTTGTATTAACTATTGACTAAAGCTTTTTATTAGTAGAAGAAGACAGAAATTGATTACACAAAGGCCAAACTTTTGGGGCTTCAAACCTTTCTATTTACTTTTTATAAAATATGCCAAAGACTGATAAACTATTGTCAATTAAATCCAAATGCAGGTAAAAAGGATTTGCACACAAATTGGAAAATTGAATTTTAGAAGAAAACAAAATGTGACATTACTAAAATACTTACATTTCAAAACTGTATTTCTTCATTGGTGTCTTTGTGCGCTGAGTAGGTTATCTTGGGAGTTTGACAATAATAGTTCATGCTGTGTGGTTTTCTTTGTATGCACTCCATTGCGCTCACCTGATTGTAAATGAAAATGTACTTAACCATGTGTACTATTAATGCACGTTGAATGAACTACATATGGTTTGAGTACCTTTTACATTTTGCTGTAATGGCAGATTGAGTGTTACTTTGCACAAATGTTTTGTACTGTATCAAAGATGAAATAACTTGTAAAGAGCTGTAAGTAAGAGAAATGTGGTTAGTAATAAATTCTTGTTTTATCCTGCTGCTAATTTATCTTGTAACCATAAATTAATGTTTTCTTTCATGTCGTGGTGATTTGGTGAATCCCAACAATTCAATTAAGTGGATTTTTAAAATGTATATTTCACTTTTCAATAAGCAGGTGGAACCATCATTGATAGGTGCTCACCGGCTTCGAAAGTTGCCAGTTCTCTCAAAGAGCATCTCAGCTGCCAGAGCAGCAGTCTGTGCACTTTGTTTCCTGGTGAAATGCTATTCACTGAAGTGCCTTTGGACATCTCAATTATTGTTGATATCTCTTGCCTTCCAATATTAATCCTTCACATATGCTTCCATATGTTTTTGGGGCTGCCACGGGACTAAAGCAATTTGGCAGTTCAGTGCAAATCTTGTGATCACTGCATAATATCCTTTATTGTTCCACACCAGCTGCACCTGAAGTGGAAGCCTTTACAATGGACGAATAATCTTGGTTGAACTGTGGGTGTATGAGTGAAATTGTCCTGCACCTATGGGAAATTATCATGGATCACTATATGGGAACCATTTCTTTCATAGATGCAGTCAAATGGGCTTGGCGTAGATAGGATTCATGGTCACCAACATGATGCTTACCTACACCAAGGCTCGTATCCCTCCACTGCTGTCCTCTTGAAGTACCTGTCCAAATATTCTATTAAACTGAAATTATTACTATAGATGTGGCCAAATGAATGATTTGGATATTCTTCACACCATCTTTTTGTTCAGTGACCTTTGAAAGCCAAAGCACTAATGAAATTATTTTTAAAGTTTGTTCTTAATCTGCCTCCAACCTATAAAAAGATCTGAATGCACTTCAATTCCTGCACCCATTTTAAAATTGTCATTTTCAGTGGAGACGGCAGAGTTAGCTGTGTAGAGGATGCAGGGTGACTTGGGCAAGTGAGGTGAGTGGGCCAAGGCATGGCAGACGCAATATAATGTGAAGAAATGTGAGGTGATCCACAAGAACAGGAGAGAAGATGGTGTCCGATTAGGAAAAGGAGAGACGCAATGAGACCTGGGTGTCGCTGTGCACCAGTCATTGAAAGTGGGCCTGCAGATATAGCAGGCAGTGAGGAAAGTGAATAGTATGTTGGCATTCATAACAAGAGGATTTGAGTACAGGAGCAGAGAGGTTCTACTGCAGTTGTACAGGGCCTGGTCAGCCCACACCTAGAGTATTGTGTTCAGTGTTGGTCTCCTTATCTGAGGAAAGACATCCTTGCCATAGAGAGAGTGCAAAGAAGGTTTACTAGATTGATACCAGGGATGGTAGGACTTGCATATGAAGGAAGGCTGGATCAGCAAGGCTTATACTCACTGGAATTTAGAAGATTGAGGTGGGGGGGGGGGGGAATCTTATAGAAACATATAAAATTCTTAAGGGATTAGACAGGCAAGATGCAGGAAGGTTGTTCCTTATGTTGGGGAAAACCAGAACTAGGGGGTCGCAGTTTAGGACTGAGATGAGATTTTTTTTTTCTCTCCGAGGGTGGTGAATCTGTGGAATTCTTTGCCACAGGAAATGGTTGAAGCCAGTTCTTTATCTATATTTAAGAGGGAGTTAGATTTGGCCCTTGCGGCTAAGGGGGGTATGGGGAGAAGGCAGGTACTGAGTAGATGCTCAGCCATGATCAAAATGCATGGCGGTGTAAGCTTGAAGGGCCAAATGGTCTACTCCTGCACCTATTTTCTGTGAAAACATTTTTATTTGCATCATAATAGGGCTGAATGGCCTGTTTTCTGTTCTGAAGTGTTCTATGGTTCTAATAATGCGTATTTATACAAGTAACTGCAAAGCAGAAACAATTGCAGACAAAAACAACTGAAGGGCAAGTTGATTGTAATGAAACAATTGAATGACAACGATTTTAGAATTGATTTAGAATTAATAGAGTAATTCAAGTACTGTCTGCTGAAATGCCCTTTTGCTCATCTGGAACCTTGACTTGACAGTGGGGTTTGCTCTTGTCTACACCAATAAACACTTCAACCCTGAAGCACTTGGCAATGTTCTGAAATACACAGTAGGTAAGGCACTATCTGTGGAAAGAGTCAATGTTTCAGGTCAGTATTTGTTTTGTCAGAAGTACAAAAAGGTTAAAAGTAAAATTACGTTTTAAGATGCATGTGAGGGGGGGAAGTGTCGAGAGATCAAAGCAAGTGAGGTGAAGGCCCAGAAAGATTGACTTAGATGCTGCTGAGGGGATGCTGTCAATCATAACTGGTTTATATGAAGAAATAAAGGAAAATCGAAGAGAACGGGGAGAAAAATTTGATGGAACGCCGGACCATAGAATCTGGAATAAAATGAAAATACTGAGCAAGAGGGAGTTCTTTCAGAGACACTGAGTGTCTGTGGATTTGCCTCCAGCGTTCCTGCAGCCTCACAGACTCTTGTTTGATTCATCAGGCAACTTGAGCCCAGATCCAAACATCCAAAGTGATCAGGGAGCCTTCAAGCAGACAAAAGAGAAGGTATCCGGAAAGTTGGACTGCTTCTGTAAAGTTGTCAGCCAGTCGATGTTTGGCTTCCTTCCAATGCTTTCATTAGAAGGAATACGGGCGTATCGTTGCTTCAGCTGGAAATGGTTGGGTCCTTGGAGAACGGAAGGAAAAGAACAACATCAGCCGTTGCTGCAGGAATGGAAATTAGTAGATTCAAAAGTGAAATTAGAAGCCGAATACAGCAAGTAGTTTAAAAGGGCAAGTAGCATAATGGCTTTTATTGCAGAGTGAAGTTTAGAAAAGTTTTGTGTAGGTGAGGACATAATTTGAATACTGTACATTTTTACAAGGAACAAAACAAAAAAGTGGCATTGGAGGGCAGTCCAAGGGATATTCACCTGGCTTTTATTTTTGGGATAAGTGAATTGTCTTATTAAGAGAGGCAAACAAATTGAGTCTATATCCTTTGGATTTCAGAAGAATGAGGAATAATACAATGGGGACATTTAAATTAGAGGAATATACGATAAATAATGGCAGGAAGGGACAGAGTTTCAAGAAATTTTTTTTTTAAAGTGCTGGAGAAACTATATATGTAGAATAGTGGTGAAGCTCTGGAATGCCCTGCTACAGTGTATTTTGGCTAGAGCCCATGAAGAGTATGAACAATGGAGGCAGATAGATTTTTGAATAGTATGAAGGCTATGATACAGAGAAGGAATTGAGGCCTGGAATAGAACACAAAGATAATACTGAATGATGGGGCAGCCATCATTCAATCCTGCTTTTATTACCTTTTGTGTCCCTTTGGAAATACACAGGAGATAGGAATCTGCATCCAGTTATAGCATCACATTGAATGTGGTAGAACTTAAAGATGATCCATGGCTGATGGAGGTTAGTGCAATAGATGAGGATGTGAAAGTCGGCCTGCGCTGTAATAAAATGAACCGCGGAACCAATTAAGTATATAACAGTTTCTTTATTCAGCCTTGATAATGTTGGTGGGAGTGAGGGGTACAAAGAAAGAGTTCAGTAACTCGTTCTCTTCACTGATCCCCACTCAAAGCATCCCATTTTTATACACCTTTAGGCAAGGGTCTGTTAGACCCTACGAATTTTACACTGGGGGCTATTCTTGTTTTTACAACACATGCTCCCCTGTAGTGTCTGCAGACAAGCTGGGAAAAAACAGCATGATCTTACTTCTTTATCTATTTGGTCTTGCATTCTTTGTGGTGTTGGTCACTATCTCACTATAGCACAGGGAGGGTCATGTTAGAAGGCAGTCACATTCCCATCCATGTGATATTCTCACCCAACTCATTAACACTTTAACCATATTCATTAAACTTATTTTTCTTATTCCATGATAACTTATTTCGATTTTATATGACAAGGTCCCATTTCATTTAGTGGGAGTATCACTTTCAGGTCTAGTACCAGCAGTGGAGACACTGGGTGGCAACATCTAGAACAGACTGTACCCAAAGTTCATATTATGGAGGAAGAGAAAGAACATTTGTTGCTTTATCCAGGAACACAGGTGGTGAGAGGCTCCAGAGAGTGGGATACTGAAGGAAACAGCATTTATGATTGACCACCAGCCATCTGATGGAACACTGAGGTGGAGTGACTCTGTGTGAAATGACAATTCGGCTGATTCTCCCTGTCGGGAATTATTGAAACTGATCCATTCCTGGGTTGTGGAAGTCACACGTTTTATTTTCCCTACACAAGGAAAAGGGGAGTTGTGACAATGTAAAGGATATTTCTCAGCAAGAAACTGGACAAGGATTCGTGAGTTTTCAGCAAACCGGACCCTCGGTCCCTCCCACCTCCTTCATGACATAAGTTTAAGAGTCTACTTTTGACATAGGATTTGCAAGATTGAACTTGGAATGACTTTGCAGAATTGTGCCTAAGCAGCAATGGTTTGGGTATCTCACGCACAGACACGCACACTCCCACACCCTATCATTGGGCCTGATTGAACTAATGTGCTATAGTTATTAATAATATATACTTTTAAAAGAAAACAACAACAGCGGACCTTGGTGAATTTCTATTGCTGCTGCTGTCTGATGTCACAGTTAGAATATGGTTCATTTTTCAGCTCCCTGTTCGTAACTGATTAGATGGCCTGTAATTGGCAGAGCCCAGCAAAACATTTAGCCTGAATTTCAAGCATGCTGTAGAAAGAAAACAATCCTTCTAACAAACTAGTATTGTCCCATTTTAAAAAAAAATTGTCAATCTCTTGCTGCTGATGTTAATAGAAGGAAACAAATAAAACTATTCAAATCTATCATTCCTGTTTAAACATCTAATTTGGATTCTCCTTTATCAAATCATTCATTGCTAGGATGCCCAAAGCAACATCCAAAATGCCCATAAATGCAATAATTGTCCATTTTCGCCACTCGGGAGCCTAGTCAGGGCCCTTGCTTGTCCTTCAGTCTTGGTGCCAACTTTTTCCACTCCCAATTCTTTATCAGAGCATAATCCCCTGGCTCGATTTTTGGTCTCTGTCTTGACCTCCTTGTGAATGTAAGGTCTCAAGAATTTCAATTAATTTTTGCACATAATCATTCTTTCACAAAGGGCATGTAGATCAAGACACACTTCTGCGTTTTTATATGCTGCCCAGGGTGTACATCCAGAACTATATTCAACTCCAGCTCACCCTAACATTCTCAATGATTTTGTTGTTCTGGGGTCATGTAAGAAAACGCCTCCTGTTAGGTCTGCTTTGTTCATGAATGAGTGAGACAAACACCAGACTGAGTCGAAATCAGGGTTCTTTGTTCTTTATTACCGGATTGTAACACTTGCGACTAACCATGTTAGTCGGAGAATGCATTCTGCCGTTATCAGCAAAATGGTGATTTTTTATACCCTTGGATACATGCTTAGAACATCATCATATCATTACTTGTCCAATGACTAAAACTGTTGCTATCCTTTCCCTGCTAGCTTCCTGCCTCTCAATCCATCAATGTCTCTCTTATCTTGTAAGTACAAGGATGCATTCACATCTTGTTACAGCCCTGTATAGGGTAACTCCTTACACATTCCCATCTCATGATGTTTTACCTTACACTCCTCAAATTCAGCAAAGCAAACAAGGTCACTGGGAGAGCATTTGGTTTCTGACGGGAATGAAGAAAATATATACTTTATTTTCAACTGTCATTCAAGAAGAACTTGCTTGCTTTGTATCTGTGTTTGTCGTAGGTAACATTACAGAAAAGATCTGATCCAGTGTTGCAGATTTATTTCAAACTTGTGCAACGTTGAGAAATACCACTGATCACATTTTTTATTATTCATTTTGGGGATTTCGACACCACCAGAGGAGATAATCTGCCACCTTGGCTTGCTGCATTTCTCTGAGTGTAGGAAATCCCATTACGCTAAAAGGAAGTGAGTTCCAAAATTAAGTACAATAAATTATAATTTTACTTTTTATCAATTATTTCCATGCCAAACTCCTGCTCCCAGTTCCAGAACCATTCTTATTCCCAGCTATTTGAGGTATATTAATAATAAGACTGTACCTGTATCCTCCGAGGCAATTCTCTAAAATCAATCAGTATACACTCAGACAACCCCATAGGCATTCGTGTCCTACCTGGAGGGCTTTAATAGGATTATTTTACTGACAGATAATATATTCCTGTGCCTATTTTTTCAAATTAAGATGTATCACTTTTGTGTCATTCCCACCTTACCCAAATGTGTCATTGCATGTAAAGTACAGGTAAAAATGCATCAGGTACAAAAATGAGTCCAGCACAGGTTTCTGGATCTGTGGCACCCCTCTGCTGTTTTAAGATCTTAATCAAGTGAGCAGGGACCCCCCCCCCCCCCAAAGTTTTGCTACATCCTCCATATCAAGCAAGACCGTTTTATTCACAAGCAATTTATCGCTTTCTGAATAAATAGTGAGGGGACTGTTTATAGCAGCAGCTTTTGCAGTTGCATCTGTGTAAGCATTCCCAAGGGATACAAGGCCTTGGTATAGGCATCCCATTCTATAATTGCGAGATGGGTAGGCTGAGAGAGGAATGTCAGCAGTTGGCCACCAAAGTGGTGTTTCTAATAGGACATTCTTTGTGGTAGTTATTATCTCACTGTTAGAAAAGTTACATTCCCATCTATGTAACAAGGCAACTATGTTCTCACCAAACTCATTAACCCTTTGTTAAGCCTATTCATTAAACGTCCTTTCATAAGGACAGGAATGAGGTGAGAGTAAGTGTGGGAAACAAATAAAAGTAGTTGTAAGTCCTGTTAACTACAGTGCAGGGAAGGTCAATTAATTAAGCGATCACAGCAGAACTTTGATGTAAATGTTGATGCAATGTGTCGTGAGATTGTGAGGAAGGTCAGGCAATGGAGGGAGAATAATGTTAGGCAGATGGAAGGATTGAGATGTGTTTACTGTAATGCAAGAAGAATGGGAATAAAGTAGACCTGGCTGACACAAGGACAGGATTGGCTGATGTAGGTACTGGGGTTTGGATGTAAAGGGAGAACATTGCAGAGGGATTGTCTACTGGGTGGAATTCAGAATCGGGAAGGGAGCGATCACTTTGTTGGGAGTAGCCTAGAAGCCCTCAAATAGCCCTCAGGACACGGAGGAGTAGATAAGTAGGCAGATTTTGGAATGGTGCAAAAATAACAGTTGTTGTTATGGGAGACTTCAACTTGACTTGCACCTCCTTACTGCAAGAGGGATAGATTGGGGAAGAATTTCTCAAGTGTGTCCAAGGATTCCTGACACAAGCCAACCAGAGGAGAAGCCATACTGGATCTAGTAAAAGGTGATGAGGCTGGCCAGGTGATAGATCTCTTGGTGGGGGAGCATTTTGGTATCAGGGAACACAACTCTGACCTTTAGCATAACCATGGGCAAGATGGGAGACAAACGGAAAAGTGTTTAATTGGGGAATGGCTAATTATGATGGGATTAGGCAGGAATTTGGGTCAGTAAATTGGGAACACATGTTCTTGGGGAAAAGCACAGAAGTAATGTGGAGGATGTTTTTGGAACCCTTGCATGGGGTCCTGGATAGGGTTGTTCCACTAAGACTGAAAATATAAATGGTTGACAAAAGAGGTGAGACAACTAAGGGAAGCATACACAAGATTCAGGGAAACAAAGGGCAGGAAGGCTCATGAGAATTATATAGTAACCAGAAAGGATTTGGAAGAAGCAGACAGTGACACAAGGAGGTCTTGGCAAGTAGGATTAGGGAATACCCTAAGGCTACCCATGCAAATGTGAATAGCAGAAGGTTGACTCAAGTTAAGGTAGGGTCACTTAAGGATAAGAGAGGAAACCTCCCTGGAGGTAGAGGAGGTCCTAACTTCCGTGAGGAAGTGAAGCTGCCGTTGTGTTCATCAGAAAGGCCTTGGTAAATGTGATGTCTGCAGAACAGATGTGTGTACTGGAGAACGTTGAGGTTAAGAAAGAGAAAGCGCTGTATCTTCTTAAAAACATTTAGATTGATAAGTTCCCAGCACTAGATGAGTTGTATCCCATCTTACTACAAGAAACGAGGGGAGAGATTGGTGGGGTGTTGGCAATAATCTTTGCATCCAACATGGCCACAGAGAAGGTACTGGAGGATTGGAGAATGGCAAATATAGTCCCTTTGTTTAAAAATAGTAATAGGGAGAATCCTGGGAATTAGTTTTGTGCCAGTGGTGGGATTCTTAGACACAGGGTTTATGAATATTTAGAGAAGTAGTCTTTTCCAGGATAGTCCGCCAAGCTTTTGTGAGGAAAGGACATGCCTCATGAGCCAAAGTCAGGTTTTTGAAGAAGTGACAAAAGAAATTGATTTAATGAGGGCTGTAGATAGGCTGAATGGCATTTGACAAGGCCCACCATGGTAGACTCATTCAGAAAGTTGTGAGGCATGGGATCCATAGAATCTTGGCTGTGCGGATTCAGATGTGGCCTGTCTGTAGACGGAACTTATTCTGCTAGAGGGCAGTGATGTGTAGAGTTCTACCAGGATTTGTTCTGGAACCCCTCTTGATTTTTATAAATGGCATGGACAAAGAAGTAGAATGGTAAGTTTGCAGATCACACAAAGATTGTGGTGGTGTGGATAGTATAGAAGGTTGTTGTAGGTTACAACATGATATAGACAGGTTGGTGAAGTGGCAGATGGAGTTCATACTGGGTAAGTGTGAAGTGATGCATTTTGCAAGGTCGAACTTGAAGCCAGAGTACATGGTTAATAACAGGATTCTTACCAGCGTGGAAGAACTGAGAAACCTTGGGGTTCAAATCCATAGATGTCTCGTGTGCCATGGTAGTTAAAAAAGGCTAATAGCAGGGGACTGAGTTCAAGAGTCAGGGGGTAATGTTGCAGCTCTCTAAAACTAGTTAGGCCACCATTGGAATATTGTGTTCAGTTCTGGTTGCCTCATTAAAGGCAGGATGTGGACGTTTTGTAGGTGTAGAGATTTACAAGGATGATTGTAAATTGGAAAACATGCCTTATGAGGCAAGGTTAACCAAGCTAGGGCTTTTCTCTTTGGAGGGAAGGATGGGAGGTGACTTAATGGAAGTCTACAAGATTATGGGAGGTGTAGGTTGGACAGCTAGCACCTTTTCTCCCTGGGTGACATTAGGAAGTACCAGAAGACAAGTCTTCAGACATGTGGCTGAAGTAAAAATAGTGCTGGAGAAACTCAGCGGGTCAGTGTCCATTTAACAGCAAAGGTAACCAACGTTATTTTTTGCTACATAAAGACCTGCTGAGTTTCTCCGCCTTTTTTTTAGAAATACCAGAGGGCATCTGTTTAAGGTGAACGGTTCAGGGGAGTCCAGATACCAGGAGTATTTTTAGCAGAAGGAAGTGGGTCCTTGGAATGTATTGCTGGGGTGGGGAGAGAAGAGGAGGCTTGGTATAATAGGGACATTGACAAGATTAGACACGAACACGGATGAAAGTAAGAGAGAGAGGGTTGCGGGTAAGGAGGTTTTGATCATTGATTTGATTTATCAAGGATGGCGCAACGGTCTGTAATTGTTCTACCGATAAAATCTCAGAGCCAGAACAGCTGTAATGGAACGTGAAGTGAAACACGAAAGACTGCAGAGCTGTGATTTGTGTACTACACACACACACAGAGTTGAAGAAACCCGGCAGATCACGGAGCCTCAGCCCCTTCGTCAAGGTGTGATCAGAAAAAATGGGTCGGAATATTTTCCGTACAGGGTGGGAGGCTGTGGGCTTGAGAAGGATATTGTCCAAACGAGATGCAGAAGTAGGCTAAGAGTTCGTTGGGGACCTGATGTGGGAGTAGCGGAGACATCGATGGCAAAGTCCCAATTCTTAAACTGCAGGAGGGGTTGGGGAGTGAGTGGGTTTCACTCGGGCTCATCTACCGGCTGGTATGATATATGTAGTGGACGACTCGCTGGGCGTGGAAGCTGCAGTCGGCGATACTGATCCACCCGCTGGGACCTTGCACCACATTGTGCGTGGCTGCACATTCCCGGCTCTCCAGCTGCGAAACTGGACAGTGCCGGCCCTGGTCGGCAAGTCCGCGGGCTGTGACCGCTCCTTCCAGCGCAGTTCGGTTTACAGGTGACAGCAGCCGGCGCAGCTTTTCCAGCGGCCACTTTGAGTTGATCACAGCGCTTCCAGTAAGGTGGTGAACAGGCATCGCCGAGTTCCACCCGGCGACTGGTGAGTCGTGCTCGGGGTGCTGTTGGACCTGGGTGAGTTGGGGGTTCCTCAGCCCGGACCCCTCCCTCCCTCGCTGTTGCTCCTCCTCCTCCTCCCACCTTCACTGTGTCCGTCAACCCCTTCCCTTCCCTCCCCTTCCCCTGCCCATCATTTCCCACACGACTAGTACCCACATTGCCCAGCTCCGACCACTGTCCACCCCTCCCCTCAGTCCACCGCACACCCTCCCCCTACCCCCTCTGTCCACACCCTCCCCTACCCCCTCTGTCCACACCCTCCCCCTACCCCCTCTGTCCACACCCTCTCCTACCCCCTCTCCTCCACTGCTCTCCGCTCAACCCCTTTCCCTCTTGTCAACCTCTCTCCCCTCCGTCCACCCCCTTCCTCTCCGTCCACTCCTCCGTCCACCCCTCTCCGCTCATTCCACCCCCTCTCCGCTCATTCCACCCCCTCTCCGCTCATTCCACCCCTCTCCTCTCCCCACCGTCCACCCCCTCTCCTCTCCCCACCGTCCACCCCCTCTCCTCTCCCCTCCGTCCACCCCCTCTCCCCTTCCCTCGTTCCAACCACCCTCCCCTCCATCCACCCCTCTCCCCTCCCCTCCGTTCAACTCTCTCCACACCACTCCGTCCACTCACCTCCCCTCCGTCCAGCCCTCCCCTCCGTCCAGCCCTCCCCTCCGTCCACCCTCATCTCCGTCCACCCCCTCTCCCCACCGTCCACCCCCTCTCCCCACCGTCCACCCCCTCTCCCCACCGTCCACCCCCTCTCCCCACCGTCCACCCCCTCTCCCCTCTCCCCACCGTCCACCCCCTCTCCCCACCGTCCACCCACCCCCTCTCCCCACCGTCCACCCCCTCTCTCCTCTCCCCACCGTCCACCCCCTCTCTCCTCTCCCCACCGTCCACCCCATCCCCATATACCCATCCCCTCTCGTCCACCCCCCATCCCCTCTCGTCCACCACCCCCATCCCCTCTCGTCCACCCCCCCATCCCCTCTCGTCCACCCCCCCATCCCCTCTCGTCCACCCCCCCATCCCCTCTCGTCCACCCCCCCATCCCCTCTCGTCCACCCCCCATCCCCTCTCGTCCACCCCCCCCATCCCCTCTCGTCCACCCCCCCATCCCCTCTCGTCCACCCCCCCCATCCCCTCTCGTCCACCCCCCCATCCCCTCTCGTCCACCCCCCCCATCCCCTCTCGTCCACCCCCCCCATCCCCTCTCGTCCACCCCCCCCATCCCCTCTCGTCCACCCCCCCATCCCCTCTCGTCCATCCCCTCTCGTCCACCCCCCCCATCCCCTCTCGTCCACCCCCCCATCCCCTCTCGTCCATCCCCTCTCGTCCACCCCCCCCATCCCCTCTCGTCCACCCCCCCCATCCCCTCTCGTCTACCTCTCGCCGTGTGCCCTGCCCTCATCCGCTCTGCATTGTTGCCGTCAGCGCACGGAGCTGGTTGGTCGGGCAGCAGCCGTGAGGAAGTGAAGCTGCCGTCGTGCTGTACGTGAACCGCCTGTCATTCGGCGCAACTCCTCTGAAAGGTCGGGCGAGCGCGCTGAAGCAACAGGTAGGGTGAGGGTGGGGTGGGGTGGGGCGGGGTGAGGCGGGGGGTCTGGCTTCGCGCAGCGGGGGGATATTGGGTCAAACCAAGGGCAATGGGAGCACCGGTAAATTCGCAAGCCCCTCGACCCAACCTGTACCCCGGAAAGCCCCCAGCCAGGCCGGCCCCGGGACAGTGAGTGTCGAGAGTTTCGTTTGCCCTTGGGTGTGGGGCAATGGAGTGGAAGGAGACGGAGATGAACCTTACTGCATAACGCTGATAGTTTGGGCTTCAAGAATTGGGCGATGAACGACCCGGTTCCCCCACCTGCCATTTGATACCCCGGTTTGGCTGATTAAACACCGGAATCACCGCTCTGGGGAAGCGACCTTGTCGGGATATTATTTGGTCAGATGTGACCCAGGTGGCGGCTCCAGAAGTTCCGCGGGGGGGGTTGAAACTGATACATGAAACAGAAAGTAGGAAGTGCTGAGCGCAATGGAGGGCGGCGGGCCAGGCTTTGCTGCCCGTCGGGGGCCAGCATCGGGGGGGGGGGGGGCAGGCTTTGCTGCCCGTCGGGGGCCAGCATCGGGGGGCCAGGCTTTGCTGCCCGTCGGGGGCCAGGCTTTGCTGCCCGTCGGGGGCCAGCATCGGGGGGGGGGGCAGGCTTTGCTGCCCGTCGGGGGCCAGCATCGGGAGGCCAGGCTTTGCTGCCCGTCGGGGGCCAGCATCGGGGGGGGGGCCAGGCTTTGCTGCCCGTCGGGGGCCAGCATCGGGGGGGGGGCCAGGCTTTGCTGCCCGTCGGGGGCCAGCATCGGGGGGCCAGGCTTTGCTGCCCGTCGGGGGCCAGCATCGGGGGGGGGGGGCAGGCTTTGCTGCCCGTCGGGGGCCAGCATCGGGGGGGCAGGCTTTGCTGCCCGTCGGGGGCCAGGCTTTGCTGCCCGTCGGGGGCCAGCATCGGGGGGCCAGGCTTTGCTGCCCGTCGGGGGCCAGCATCGGGGGGCCAGGCTTTGCTGCCCGTCGGGGGCCAGCATCGGGGGGCCAGGCTTTGCTGCCCGTCGGGGGCCAGCATCGGGGGGGGGCCAGGCTTTGCTGCCCGTCGGGGGCCAGCATCGGGGGGCCAGGCTTTGCTGCCCGTCGGGGGCCAGCATCGGGGGGGCCAGGCTTTGCTGCCCGTCGGGGGCCAGCATCGGGGGGGGGGGCAGGCTTTGCTGCCCGTCGGGGGCCAGCATCGGGGGGCCAGGCTTTGCTGCCCGTCGGGGGCCAGCATCGGGGGGCCAGGCTTTGCTGCCCGTCGGGGGCCAGCATCGGGGGGGCAGGCTTTGCTGCCCGTCGGGGTCCAGCATCGGGGGCCAGGCTTTGCTTCCCGTCGGGGTCCAGCATCGGGGGCCAGGCTTTGGTGCCCGTCGGGGGCCAGCATCGGGGGGCCAGGCTTTGCTGCCCATCGGGGGCGAGTTGACAGCAGCTACATGAAATTGATCTTTGATGGATTTTAAACGGCGAGGAACTGACTTTCCACCCGCCGGCTCGATTGGCTGAGTCACGTACTGCCCTGAGGTTCCTTTCTCCCGCAGGCGGGGCAGAATCCCCACGAGTGCAACATTAAACTGCACATGTAAACAGATAAGGGATCGAAACAGACTGCAACACAGACAAAGGGAAATCAACCCTCCACATTTTGTTTTAAAAAAAATCTGGAACATTTAACGTGACCCAACTTTGGAAAAAAAAGCAACTACTTTGCGGTTTTATTTATTTTGCTGTCATGAGGCGTTCAACTTTTCAAACGGGGTGGTCTGAGAGAGTCTGGCTTTTGCCACTTCGGCTATTGGTAGGTAGTGATGCTGGCTGTACTCGATTTGATGCGTTCATGACTGGGTCTCTCTGGGTCACCCAGTTGTTGGTAGTGAAATGCTGATAGTTTTTATCACAAGGTGCAAATACCTTTCTCTCCAGGGGGAAGTGAGCCCTAAGCAGTGTGACTGGCACGTGTAAAGGCACCTGGAGAAGCCCTGTTTAAATAAAGATGCAGGTTTTGTTTTCATTCCTGTTCTCCAAATGTCATTTATTTGCTCTTTTGTTGGATTTAAAAACAAATTTTAACAAGTCCTGCAGTCGTTTTTCAAATCTTTTGGCAGGCACTATGGCAGAGACCATCCAGGAAAAGCTAAAGAACTACAAGACTGCTCCTTTCGATGCTAGATTTCCCAATCAAAATCAAACCAGGAACTGCTTCCAAAATTACATGGGTGAGAAAAATGTTGTTGGAATCTAGAAACTGGCTTCACTAAAGGTGTTAAATAAACACTGTGGTAGACAGTTTACTTCAGGCCATTTTGCTACAAGATGTTGTCATACACGAGACTTGTGGCATCCTGTGCTATTCACATGGAACACCAGAAACTGGAGGAAGTTTGTGATGACACTAAGGTGTCTGGTATTGTGGACAGAGAAGGTTGCAGCAGAATATTGACTGCTTGGACCGAGGGATGGGTGATACAGAAAAATGTGAGGTGTTGCATTTTGGACACCTAATGGGGGTTGGATGTGAGAATAATAGGGATGTAGAGCAAAGGGCAGCAACCTCCTTTGAAGAAGACCGCAGAGCCCACCTCACTGACAAAAGGCAAAGGAGGAAAAACCCAACACCCAACCCCAGCCAACCAATTTTCCCCTGCAACCGTGTCTGCCTGTCCCGCATCCGACTTGTCAGCCACAAACGAGCCTGCAGCTGACGTGGACATTTACCCCCTCCATAAATCTTCGTCCGCGAAGCCAAGCCAAAGAAGAAGAGAGCAGGGACACAATACATTGAAAGTGGTATGACAGGTTAGATGGGAAAATCAAAGAGGCTGTCAGCACATTAGCCTTCATCAATCGGAATACTTAGTCTAGAAGTTGGGAGATCATGTTGTGGTTGAAAGATGTTAGTGAGGCTCCATTTGGAGTATAATGGTCAGTTTTGGTTATCGTCCTTAGGAAAGATGCCATCGAGCTGGAAGGGGTGCAGAGAAGATTTCTGAAGATGTTCCAGCAGTCAGGGCCCAGCTATAGGGAGAGGCTGAGCAGTCCTTGGAGTGCAGGAAGATGAGTGCTGATCTAATTGAATCAGTGGTGTATCTAGGGTATATAGTGCCTGTGGCAAACACTGAAATTGCATTCGCCCCCCCCACCCCCCGTTAAAACATATTTATTTCACCCCGCCACCATCCCTCACTTCACCAGCACAGCAGGAAAATTGTTTGTGAGGAAATACCACCAATTGAACAAAAATATAAAGGCAAGAAAATATACATGTATTGACTTTTGTATTTTAAAAGAATGTTGATATATTTTGAGTTTAGGATGGGTTTATAGGTATAGGCCAAGTTTATAGGTATAGGCCAAATGCAGACAGGGCTAGTGTGAGTGGCACATTTTGGACAACACTGACAAGTCGGGCCAAACTACCCTATGAGTAGGAGTCGGCCATCTGGCCCATTGAGCCTGCTCCACCATTCAACAAAATCATGGTTGACCTGGCCACGGATTCAGCTCCATTTACCTGCCTGTTCTCCGTAATTTTAATTCCCTTATTGTTAAAAATTCTATCTGTTTGAAATAACAGTGCAAAACTGCTTCTTTTGATGGAGAATTCCACATTCACCACTCTTTAGGAGAAGCAGATTCTCATTATCTCTGCCTGAAATTTACTCCCTCGAATCTTGAGGCTACGCCCCTAATTCTACTCATACATGCTAGTGAAAACATTCTCCCTGCTATCCTCACCTTTCATTTTGTGGGTCACGAAGATTTCCTCCCTCATCCTTCTAAACTCCAATGAGTATAGTCCTAGGATACTCAATGTTTCCTCATAAGCTTAATTTCCACAATCAACTTGGTGAACTTTGTCTGCTCTGCATGCAAAGACAAGATATTTTTCCTCGTGTAACGAGACCAGAACTGCACACAGGTGCAGCCTCACCAGTCCCCTGTACAACTGCAGCAGAACCTCCTTGCTTTTAAATTCAACCCCTCGCGATGAAGGCCAATATCCATTTTGCTGCCTCGATTACCTGTTGTATCTCTAAACCAACTTTTTGGCAACATGCACAAGTACTCTCAGATTGTGACACAATAGCATGCTGCATCCTTTCACCTTTTAAATGATAGTCTGTTCAACTATTTTACTTTTCAAAGTTTATGACATTTACCAGTCTGTCTGCCAGACATTTTCCCAATCATTAATGCAAGCCACAGGAGACTATTGTTTGGAATACAAGCTAGAGTTGGAGATGGTGAGAGTTTAATTCCATTACAAACTGGTTGTTTTAGATTAGCTACAGTATAACTCCGATTATCCAAAATGGTTGGGACCGGGCCCATGTCGGATAAATGTTTTTTCCACGAACTGGTCATTTATTAAAAACTGCCCAGTAGCAACAGAAAATCACTTGTAACAATGTTTAAACAACAAACAAAGACAAGGGAAGGCTTTTTAAGCTTTAAAATACAATTTAATTCTCATCAAAAAAAAATGCTGGCTCCCCACCAAAGCCCCACTGTTGCTGGGAGCCTGAGGTTCCCGCTCCTGCCGGGGAACCCGACATCCCCAGTTAGTTCGACTCCAAAATTTTAAAAAGAAATTGGATAATTGAGGATTTTGGAGAATTGGAGTTGTACTGTGTTTGGGTTGAAGTTACGATTTTGAGATTTCATTTGGGAGTGTGTGGGAAAAGCTGTTGTGGAGGGCTCTAATTCTTTCTTGCCTAAAGCTGATGTCGAAATTATTTTAAACTTTGTTACCTTGCTATAAACTACTGTGGTATTGGTAAAGCTTTTCCAAAAGGTTTTATTACATAGCAAACATAGCTATTGCATTGTATTATAAAACCTCTTGGCTTCAGTGAGATTGTGGGGGGGGGGGGGGGGGGGAATGAAAGTTAATGGTCATCATCTATTTTCATCAGATTTTCAAAACCAAACTTTCATCCATTTCTTCATTTACCCTAAGATTGCAAATTCACAATTTTCATTAAATGTTCTAGTTCTGCTACATTAAAAAAATGAAAATCAAGAATATTTGGCAGAAAACTGGTGCGTCAAGACACTTCAATCCAATCAAAGTGGCATCGTGACAACTCACATTTACAGGTGGTATTGCTGTCTGGAGTATCTGCAGCTGTTAGCTTTGGATCTCGAGTATCAGGAGGTATCACTGTATTACATGAAGAGGATTGTTTTACAAGCTAAAATTCAAGATCTGTCGAGATGGGTGGAATGAAGAAACTTCTACTGGGCAGATTTAGCAAAAAAAAAGTATGTGTCGGAGAGTTTGGAAATGAAAATTTAGCCAAATGTTGGCAACAGGTAGAGAAAAGTATTTGCATTATTTAACAGTGTAAAGCAGGGAACAAGGAATAGTCAATGGGCTGAGAAAACACTTAAGAAGAATGTACTGGCTCTCAACCTTTGTCTTTCCACCCACATCCCACCTTAAGCAATCCCTTACTAATCACAGAGCACTTACAGCATAGAGAAAGACAAAGGATGAGAATCACTGAACTAAAATTGTGAATTGTGTATCAAATTGAATGGATGAAATGAACAAAAGACACTTGCACAACCGCCTTCAATAAAAGTGGCAGAGTGGAGGAAATGGGAGTGGAAACTTTTCAAAAGTGCAGTACTAATTGGGCATGGATAGATTTTTCAGCTATCTGAATCAACTATTAATTACGCAAGATCCTTATGTTCAGAACTTTAGACTGTGTGCAATATTCAACTAAAGAGGGAACATTTCTGGACAATTTTAGGAAATGAAACCAGGTAGCTAGATTTAAAAAGACCATTTTGGCAATAAAATTTGCAAATGAGCTAGATTGAACATTTTTATGGCAAAGAACAAGTTCAGCATGGAAAAGGCCTTTACTGAGTTACAAGATAAATTACCAACGTACTCAGGAAACAGCAACTTGAAGCTCAAAGTTTCAAAGCCACGAGAAACATTGGAGACAGAGAGGAGGTGATCAGAGCAAGCCTGATCAAATCTAAAGCCCTCTGGAATATCAAAGCATCTGCAGTAGAATCATGCAAGAAATGCATTTGAGTTAGATACTGCAAAAAGTTTAAAGTATGGAAAATGCAGGAGTGAAATGCTAAAAGAAAATGAGTGTGGCAAAGAGTACAATTGAGCCCAAGATTATGGTCTATAGAAGCCTAACAGTTACCGAAGAAAAGTCATGAATATGGTTCTTAATTAATACTTCACATGTTGTTTGCAAATGCATTTTAAATAATTTTTCCATCTCTGTGAGTTGATAAAGCAGAAAATCCACTTAAAATGTATCTAAACTTGCAAGAGAAGAAATAGCTGAGGCTTTGTTTTTCAGTTTCCAATCTACATTGGACTACATTAAAAAAAAATGAATTGACTAATTAGAATTCGCCCTAATATTGCTGGCGGGAACATTATTGAAACATTTCAAGGGACATTCATTATTATTCAAGGACTGTAGGGACGTGTTAAAGGACTCTGTTTTTCAGGATGTATAATGGAAGTTCGGGCAGATGATTGAGCTGACCTGCATCTTCGCAAGGTGTCTGATGATAGACTTGCCACAGAAAAAAGTATCCGTGGAATTGTGCAATGTGCATTTCAAAATTGGATCAGGGCAGGAAGCAGAGATCCAAGGTTGCTTTGGACATTGCACAGTCTCTGAGGTTTGACAGACTTCATAATCTTGCCTCTTTCAATCCAAATTCTTGTTTTTTTGTATTTCTATGTTTTATTCACTCCGCTGTGGGACACACCAGCAGTGCACAATTGATGCGAAGCAGCAGCCCATTCCACACATCAGTTTATTTTAATTGAGGTCATTAAATGAATATAATTTCATAACATCAGCTGTGATCATAATATATTTGTAATTGTTTTGCAGACTTCCATCGTTGTACGAAAACACTGACTGCAAAAGGAGTTGATACATCTCCCTGTGAATGGTACCAGAGGGTGTCCAAGTCGATTTGCCCAATATCATGGGTAAGTGAAGGCAATATCTACCGTATAATTCGGCGTACAGTTTGACCGGCTCATAAGTTGACCCCCTTTTTCAGCCTCATTTAATTTAAGAGTTTTATGGTATATCTGGCGTATAAAGCTTATGGTATATAAAGCTTGCAATGCCTGAGATGGGCAATAGAACAGTGGAATGGAAAGGTGTGAAAACTGCACAGGCCAGGTTTACAGAGGTGTTACTGTACGTGGCTGATGGGAGAAAGCTAAGACCCATGGGAATTGTCAAATGCAAAATTAAACTGAAAATGAAATTCCCTGCGGGTAGTTTTGTACATTTTCAAGAAAAATGATAGATGGATGAAAATGGTGCAAAACTATGGATGGACAATGTGTGGAACAGGCAGTTTATGTAAGGAAGAGAGTTGGCTGGTCTAGGATGTGTTTCATAATCACTTAATTGAGAACACTAAAAGTAGATTAGTGCTACGTAATAGTTACAAGGAGGTTATCCCAGGTGGTTTGACATTTATATTGCAACTTCTTGATGTCTGCTTGAACAAGCCATTTCAAACACGTGTGCGAGGAAGGAAGTACATGGATGTCGAGTGCAGAAAAGGCAGGGCAACGTGTTCTGCATCACTTGATGTGCTGTGTGACTTCTCGCTCAAGGCATGTGGCAAAGTGAAAGTAGAGAGTGTGATTAAAATCATTTAAAAAGGGCAGTATCTCTTGTACAACTGATGGCAAGAAAAATGATTTATTATGGGACACTGACGACGAAGCTGAAACTGCCTCATCGGATGCAGACTGGGACCCATATGATGACTGTTTAAGCAGTGAGAGTATGGACGTGCTCGCTGCCATCTTTGCCTCAGACGATGTTAGCGAGAGTGATTTTGAAGGGTTCTAAATGTGTTGTTGTTTTCAATTAAAATCTGTCGCAGTCAGGGTTTTTTGTGGGTTTTTCAGGGGTCGACTTATTCACCGGATCAGCATGGATTGGATTTAGAGCTGAATCTAAGATCTTAAAAGTATATCCAGCTTATAAGTCGACCCCCATTTTATGAGTTTTTTTTTGGGTTTCATGACTAGATTTATACGCCAAAATATACGGTAGGTATTACACAATAATATTGTTTAAAGTTAACATTTAAACTGGACATTTAATTTGTAAATCTTCAATTTAAATCAATATACAGTGTGGAAACAGGCCTTTCAGTCTAACTTGTCCATGCCGATCAAAATGACCCAGTTAAACTAGTTCCCACATGGCTGCATTTGCCCATGTCCATTGACACTCATCCTATCCATGTATTCATCCAAATTTTTCTTAAATGTTGCAATAGGACCTCCTCTGGCAGCCATTTCCAGACATTATTGTCCTCTGGTCACATATTCCTTGGGCAAAAGTCTCTGTGCTCATCTGATCTATTATTCCTTATGATTTTGTGCTCCTCTGAGTTCGCTCCTTATCCTCCTCTGCTCTAAGGAATAAAGTCCTAGCTTGCTCACCTCTCCATAGAACATGACAGCACAGAAACAACTCCTTCAGCCCTTCAAGTCTGCGCCGAACCATTTTTTTGCCTAATCCCACTGACTTGAACCCAGTCCATAGCACTACATACCTCTCCCGTCCATGTACCTGTTAAAATTGACCTGCTTTCACCACTTCAATTGACAGCTTGTTCCACACTCCAACCACTATCTGAGTGAAGAAATTCCCCTTCAACCTTTCCCCGTTCACTCTTACCCCATGTCCTCTGGTTTGTATCTCACCATCCCTCAGTGCAAAAAGGCTACCTGTCGATTCCCCTCATAACTTTAAATACCTCTGTCAAAAATCGCCCCTCATTTTTCTATGTTGCAGGGAATAAAGTTATAGCCTGTTTAACCTTTCCTTGTAATTCAGTTCCTGAAGTTTGGGCAACAAGCTAGGAAATCTTCTCTGCACTCTTTCCATCTTATTGATATCTTTCCTGTAGTTAGGTGACAAAAACTGCACACAATGCTCCAAATTTGGCCTCACCAATGTCTTATACAGGTATCTAACCTTTTATCCGGGATTGTTGGGACTGGGCACCTGGGAATTTTCCAGATTTCAGAATCATTTTGATTTCCGTCGCGCTGCCGTCTCTCTCCCCCCCTCACTCGCCCGAGTCACGCTGCTGTGGCAGAGGTTTCAGCTGTGTAGGGGATTATGGGTAGCAACGACAGCCATTGAGCCACCACCAGGGCGACTGAAAGCACCACAACACTGGATGGGCATCAGTACAGGCGATTCGGAGGCACTTATAAAAGTAGCGGAACATAACAGGAATTGAGCGAGGGACACGACAGGTCATATTTGGTGCCAAACTCCATCTTTGATGAGCAACGTGCCGATTTTTGGAGTTTGCCAGATTTTGGAATTCTGGATAAAAGGTTAGGCACCTGTACAACTTTACCATAACATCCCAACTCCTATACTCAATACTTTGATTTATGAAGGCCAATATGCCTTCATTACAACCCTATCCACCTGTGACGCCACTTTCAGGGAATTATGTATCTGTATTCTCAGATCCATGTGTTGTACCGCATTCCTCAGTGCCCTACCATTTACATGTATGTCCTTTCTTGGTTTGTCCTTCCAAAATGCAACACCTCACACTTGTCTGCATTAAATTCCATCTGCCATTTTTCTAGCTGGTCCAGATCCCTCGGCAACTTTGAAAACCTTATTCGCTATCCACAACACCTCCAATCTTAGTGTCATCTGCAAACTTACTGATCCAATTTACCACATTATCATCCAGGTTTTCCTCCCCCTCCCCACCCCCTTACTAGCTTTAAGTCAGCAAGCATTCCTCCTCTTCAATCTGTACTGGTACCATGTACAGATACCTCACTGCTTGTTTTCTTCACTTCCCACATCTCTGTGCCCATTTCCTGAGTGAATAAAACATACAAGATCTCCCCCATCTCTTTTGGCTCCATACAAAGCCAACCACTCTGATCTTCAAGGGGACCAATTTTTGTCCCTTACTATCCTTCTGCTCTTAATATACCTGTAGAAACCCTTAGGATTTTCCTTCACGTTGTTTGCCAAAGCAACCTCGTGTCTTCTTTTAGCCTTCCTGATTTCTTTAGGTTTTTCTTGCATTTTTTTTAATATTCCTCGAGTACCTTATTTGCTCCATGTTGCCCATACCTACTATACATCTCTCTTCTTCCAAACCAGAACCCCAATATCTCTCAAAAACCAAGGTTCCCTATGTCTGCTAACCTTGCCTTTAATCCTGAAACTCTCAAGGTTTCACCTTTGAAGGTCTTCCACTTACCTCACACATCCTTGCCTGAAAACAACTTAACCCAATCCACACATTCTAGATCCTTTCTTATTTTCTTAAAATTGGCCTTTCTCCAATTTAGAACCTCAACCCGTGGCCCAGACCTATCCTCCATGGTCAAATTGAAACTAATGGAATTATGATCACTGGACCCAAAATGTTCTCTCCTACACGCACTTCTGTCACCTGTCTTGTCTCGTTTCCTAAGAGGAGATCCAGTATTGCACTTTCTAGTTGGTACCTCTATACAGTATTGATTAAGTAAACTTTCCCGAACACATTTGACAAACTCCAAGCCATCCAGCCCTTTCACAGTATGGGAGTCCCAGTCAATATGTGGAAAATTAAAGTCTCCTACTATTACAACCTTATGTTTCCTGCAGCTGGCTGCTATCTCTCTACAGACTTTTTTTTCCTCTCCAATTCTCGCTAACTATTGGGCAGTGTATAATACAACCCCATCTGAGTGGTCATACCTTTCCCGTT
Source organism: Narcine bancroftii (assembly GCF_036971445.1). Taxonomy (NCBI): domain Eukaryota; kingdom Metazoa; phylum Chordata; class Chondrichthyes; order Torpediniformes; family Narcinidae; genus Narcine; species Narcine bancroftii. The sequence continues at coordinate 31,742,712 of NC_091480.1, read as the reverse complement.
CATCAGCTCCACTCATATAGTCTCGGTAGACGAGCCCTCTGGTCTGTTTTGCCTGAGCACAGCCTGAGCACAGCTGTGATATTTTCTCTGATGAGCAACACCACTCCTCCCCTTTTTCACCACCCCCCCCCCCCAATTCTATCGCGTCTCAACCATCGGAAGCCCAGTCCTGCTCCTCTTGCCACCAATTTTCACTAATGGCCTCAATGTCATAATTCCACGTGCCAATCCACGCTCTAACCTTGTCTCCCTTTCCTACAATACTCCTTGCATTGAAATAGATGCACCTGAGAAGATTTCCACCACATTCAACCCGTCGACTTCTAACGGTGCATGCAATTTTCACATTATTTTTTCCCTCCTCTATCTGCTTTGGCACTCTGGTTCCCGCCCCCCTGAAAATCTAGTTTAAACTCACCGGAGCACCACCAGCAAACCTTTCTGCAAGGATAATAGTCTCCCTCCCATTAAGAAGCAAACCATCCAGTCGGAACAGGTCCCACCTTCCCTGGAAGAGAGCCCAATGACCCAGAGACCTGAAGCCATCCCTCCTGCACCATGTTCTTAGCCATGTGTTAAGCTGCATTATCCTCTTATTTCTAACCTCATTAGCAAGGATAGCAATCCTGAGATCACAGCCTTGGAGGTCCTTCCTTCAACCTGGCACCTAACTCCTGAACTCTCCTTGCAGGACCTCCTCGACCTTTCTACCCCCGTCTTTGGTCTCTATATGGACCACAACATTTGGCTGCTCCCTCTCCCTCCTGAGGTTGCCATGAACTCAATCTGAGAAATCTTGGACCCTGACACCCAGGAGCCAACATGCCATCCGGGAAACGATCCCTTCCACAGAACCTTATCTGTGCCCCTAACTATGGAATCCCCTATCACTACAGCTCGCCTCTTCTCCACAGGACCAGACTCTGCAACAGAGACCTGATCACTATAGCTTGTCCCTGGTAGGTCGCCCCCTCAACAGTATCCAAAATGGTATACTTATTATTGTGGGGAATGGCCACAGGGCTGCCCTACACTACCAGCCTGTTCCCTTTCTCCAGACTGTCACCCACCTACCCTCCTCCTGCAACTCCTATCTATCATCCTCTCTGCCTCCTGAATGATCTGATTCATCCAACTCCAGCTCCTTAACTTGGCTTGTCAGGAGCTGCAGCTGGATGCACTTTTCACTGATGAAGTCCTCAGGGAAACTGCTGGCTTCCCTGACAACACACATTCTGCAAGAGGAACATTCCTTGCCACTGTTTATGACTGGGGGGTGGGAATGTGGTATCTGAAACCTGCCCTCAACCTACCTGCTGGATCCTTTATTTGTTCCTGGAATAGAACGGCCTTTTCTTCCTTCAACTCCCCGCCTCTTACCTGTTCTTGCCAAGCCTTCTGAGCCAAAGCCTCACCACTGACTCAGCCCGTTCCATGATGACCGCTCCACCACCCAGTCTGTCACTTTTATAGTGATACTCAGCTTCCTGCTGCTGCCTCACCCCTGTTTTAAATTCTAACTACTACCGCTCCTCAGGTCACCTGACCTCTCTTGCTCTCCACTGCAGCTCAGGCCTCCCAAGTCCTGGCAACGTCTTCTCTGCACCCTGTGCAGCGTGACAGTATCTTCTCTAGAGTGTGGTGATGGAAACTGAACACAGTACTCCAAATGGGCTTCATCAATGTTTATATACAGTACAGAATGATGAAGGCCAATATGCTGAAAGCCTTTTTAAACACCCTATCTACCTGTGACACCACGTACCTGTACTCATCCATTCCCTCTGCTCAACGACACCCCCAGATCATTAACTGTGTAAGTCCTACCAACGACAGACATCCCAAAATGCAACACTTCACAATTCCCTGTATTAAATTCCATCAACAGTTCCTCTTGCCAAACCAATTAAAATGCTGCTACAATCTTTGACAGCTGTTTTTACTGTTTACAATACTGAACTCTTTAGTGCTTTAATCATACCCTGTACGTTTTCATCTAAATTATTGATATAGATAACTCACAGCAATGGGCCAAGCAACAAACCCTGTGGCACACACAACAGGCCTCCACCATCACCTTCTGCTTTCTACCATGAAGTCAATTTCTATCCAGTCTGCTCTCTCATCTTGGATCCCATGCAACCTATCCTTCCAGAGCACCCTGCCGTGTGGAACTATATCAAATGCCTTGCTGAAACCCGTTATCTAGAATTCAAGCAACCAGCTAAAATTATGGAAGTTAGTTTGCCAAACACACAATCTCAAGCAATTGAAATTCTATCCCCATAGTACCAGGGATTTTACTGCAAACAACATCCGAAGCTCTGCCCTCGTCAATCTTTTTGGTCACATCTTGAGATACAACGTCCCAGTTACAAAACTATGCTGACTGTCCACACAAATGCAGGCATATCTTCTCCCTCAGTATACTGTCGTGGAAGTGACCAACCGCAGATGTAAATTAATGTACCTTGACCACATCTTGCAGTTGAGAAAACATACATATCTGGTCAATTTGAAATTTTACTGAATCCATTAAATCTCTTGTAGTGAAATAACTATTGAAATTTTTCACCTTTTAGATAAAGAAATGGGATGATCAATTGGAAAAAGGAACCTTCCCTGGAAAAATCTAAGCAATTATTGCAGCCAATCGTTAAATGTTTGCAAAACTTGCATCTTACATCAGATTAAATTCTAAACATTGAACTTACTCACTCTTCTAGTCTTATTTTGTTTGTATAATTACATAGTTGTGGAATTACATGTCGGAGTTTCATTCAGAGTGCATAAGAGGGATGGCCAATATAATGAAGACACATTTATGTTCACATTTTCATTCAAAAATGTGTAAAACATGATATTAAAATAAACCTCTAAGGTCATCAATGTTACAGCTTTGATGGGCATCATATGCATATTGTTTTGGTTATTCATAGGTTACAGTGGTCACTGAACTAAACATCGGAATGAGTGGGAGGTATACGTATTGCGAATTGGTTTTAATTTAAAGATGTAGCACAGCCACAGGCCTTTCCAGCCCATGAGCCTGCATCAACCACATGATTAATTAATCTACTAACCCCTTACAACCAGTGGCAGACCAACTACCACCCGAGCTTTAGTAAGGACCCCCTACCCCCACCCCTCGTCCAACGCCGTGACTGTTAAAACACACAAATGCTGGAGGAACTCAGCTGGCCTCGTAGCGTCACAGGGGGTAAAGATACCTTAAAGGGTTCAGGACTGAAACGTTGGTAACACATCTTTTCCCTCCTCCTGATGCTACGAGACCGGCTGAGTTCCTCCAGCATTTGTGATTTACAGGCGCAAGTTCGGCTTCTCCCTTTTGTTTTGCTCAGATTTCATTCAAAACAATTTATACATTACAGGTTTTCTACAACTGTCGCATGAATAATAACCCAAATATCCCCGCAGCAAAGGAACAAACATTTATTAATAAAACTTGATAATGCAAATTAACTGAACAATGATGATTAAAAATGGAGACATATTAAAGTTCAAACAATCGGTTCTATTATTTGAAGAGATCACTTTCTTAGTTTAATATAAATCCATCAATTAATTTAATGTTCTGATCCTACTTGAACTTTTTGTTCTGGAATTCTGTAATGAGCCTAAATTTTGTTGTTTCTTTTCTGGTATTAGTAATTCAATGAAAGGGGGTGATCACATGGTTAACTCAAGTAGAGCCTTAAAACCGGGAAGGGTTACCATTCTCCTTCTTGGCTTTGCTCTCCAACTGATTTTAACATCAAAGTCCTGTTTAAACCCTCCCCCTCCCTTCCTGTTCCAATACCACCTTGTTGCTTAGGGCAGGCAACGCCAAGATGTTTCAAAATGTTCGCCAGATAATTTTCTCCCCATGTCACTTGGCCACGGATCCTTCCTTACTTGTGTCCCTCCATCCCAATGAGGGCAGATGCAAGCATGATAACTGCACAGGAAGGTGAGACCGTGGCCATCTCTCCCTCTCCGGTGATCTACATTGGGATGGAGGTGCTGATCACAGTTATATCTGTCCTGGGCAATGTGCTGGTCTGCTGGCTCTCAGGGAAACCGCCTTCTGCTTCATCGTGTGGTTGGCCTTGGCTGACATCATTTTGTGAGAACTCTGGTCATCCCCTTGGCCATCAGCATTGAACTCCGGACCCGCTTCTACAGCTGCCTCCTCTTCTCCTGCACTGTCCTGGTACCGTCCCAAAGCTCTATCCTTTTGCTTCTCGCTATTAAAATAGATCGATACCTTGGAGTCAAGGCTCCCACCAGGTAATGTACCGCTTCCTGTGATATTTCTTTCTAAATAAGTGGAACAGAGTGATGGAGCCCTTGTAACCACTGGAATGTGGCGGAGTCCCATGGACGTGAGAAGTACCAGGCTAAGGTACTTCAAGGGCATTCTAGCTGGAGAGAGCACGAACCGTGGTGAACTCAGGTGCTCGCACGACGGCAGGTTTATCTCAAAAGGGCAACTCTTAAAAAGTGCCGTGCTACTGACATTTTGGCACACTTGTTCATTCATAGCTCTGAAAGAGCTACTCACTGGGAATGGGCTATCACCACTGTGGAATTTTCCTTCTACCTTGTGGCTGGCCCTCCCACTGCTATAAGTATAATGATATTGTATAACCAATTAATGTTTTAATTTGGGGGAAAAAAAAGTACTTTTGAGCTGTAGAGGTTGTGCTTACGTGCTCAAAGGCGATTGGTGCCCAAAGGCTGCCCTGAGCAGGGGATCAGTGCTGCGGTTTATAAGGTTAGCGGTGAAATACACAAAGAAATGCCGGAGGAACTCAACCCGTCTCGCAAGGTTGGTGGGCTCACTTTTATACAGTTACTGAGAGACTGCTGGCTGTGAACCCCTCCACTCACTACAACAGGTGACAAGCTGGACATTGGTATTTCGGAGACCCTCCTTGCACACGCCGCAAATCTTCATGCCACCACCGCCAACTCCCAGAAACCACTCCCACACATCGCCCCAGGAACAGCGTGGCGCCGATTGGCCCACACTGGACATGGTAAACACAATCTCACAGGGAGTCACAACTCGGCCCCCTTACCCTCTGGGCCCCTAGGCTTTAGTCTACTCAGCCTAATGCTTAATCCAAAGCTTATGGCTTTGGAGGAAATGCACGCAGAGATGGGGAGAACGTCCAAACTCCTTGCAGATAGGGCTGGATTTAAACACATGTCGTCTTCACTGTAATAGCTTTGGGCTAAGCACTTACTTGGCAAAACAATGAACCATGTTGTAGCTTCATTCTGAACCTTGCAGAATTGAGTGGTTGAAAAAGCTGATTTTTATTCATTAAACTGCACACAAAATTATGTTTAAAATAGTAGACAAAAAAATAGTTCTTGTGAAAGTATTCCTTTTAGATAACAAAATTAGTTTACTTCTACCAAAACAATTAATATGGAAAATTGGTTTCATCTCTTTTTTTAGAGATAGTTCACACCCTAAACTGATCTAAAATTTTTTTTTATGATATATTTTTATTCTGTAATATTATTAATATCTCTGTATTAATTCATTACTTACTATGTATTTTTTATATCTCTTTGAACTGTATGTGTTTATAAATTATAATAATAATCAAAAGATTGAAAAAGGAAAATTGGTTTCATCTCTCTCTATCTCTTTGCTTTCTTTTTTCTCTTACTCTATGGGGATTTACTGTGGGGGGAAGTTGGGGTTTATACCATCATGTCTAATCGAACTGATATTAAATATATTTGATTACATGCATGGATAAAAATTGAAATAAAATATTCAAAAAAGTTGTTTTGCTTAACTTTTTTATTTAAAATTGCAAAACAAATTTTTCACTGAAGTTTAAAATTATAATTTTCTTAATTAGATTTTATTTTCTTTACACAATGAAAACAGATATACACAATTATTACACGGAAAATGTAAAAAGGTTGGAGGTCTAACTAGAAGACAGCATAATACACCTTTTAAAATGCTGTCAACATTGTCAGGTTCAAAAGACAAAAACATCAATTACGTGCAATGGAATCGATCGTCGTGGATCTCGACTTCATTGATTTTTAATAGTACATGTCATTTGTAGTGAGATATTAACAACTAACAGTTCTCAATATGAGACAAAGCTACTTTCCAATAAACATGCACAGCATTTTATACTTTCCATTCTATGGAACTGATGCATCATTAAACTATTCACATTTAACAAATTCTTAATGGGGTCTTGCACTGTCTAAGTGGCTGAAAGGCCACTTAGTGTTTACATTGAACGGATATTCTAAAGGTAGGAACATATTCTAATGTGTAACAAGGGCTAGATCTTAAAAAGGAGTTTGCTTAAATAATCCAAAATATTTCTAAAAAATACGTTAATGAATGTTTGTTCTTCAGTTGAATTTGATTACAAAATACTTTAAATATTTCTTTAGACCTGCATTGAAAGCATTTTCTTAAGCTGAACACAAATCTACTTGACCCAGATGGATACCCATCACTAAATGTTGATGAGTGTATTGAGGCCAAGGTGGCGCCAAATTTTTTTAAAAAAAGCTTTGAGATTTAGAATATATTTGATGTATAATCACTTTGTCGCAGAAGCCAATTCAATTTTATGATGATACGACTTAATTGGCACACATTGGTGAGAAGGACATCTTGAAAGGTGTTGTAAGGGTTGCTCGAGATCAAGGCACATCAAAGGATTGAGTAACATAGCTTACTTACTCTGTATTTGGCCATACTCTTTTTGATTTGGAAGTACCATGTCTCAATACTGGGTGACACAGCATTTTCATTTCTCCATAAACAACCAAAAGGGAACTTTAAAAAAAACCCCAAAGTATGATTCATGCACATCAATTTTCAAATCACATTTGGGTACTTATTAGGTGTGATCAATCTGGTGCCACTTTGAAAATTTCCTGTCAACATAGCTGCGCTTCAGTCATTAATAAAAGAGAGTTCCATCCAAATCTTAACCAAAGGAATACCTAAGATTTTAAGGCAATTCACTGTATTGAGATATTTTCAAAGTCTTCTTCTCCCAATTGATCCCCTGTCAGTGATGCATGTATTTGGTCGTAGAGCTAAAAGGAAAGATTAAACTTGCTTATAAGCATGACTTAAGGAGGAGAATCCAAATAACTGAAAAGAAACAAGGTAAACTATAATCTTGCATTCTACATTCTTTTTCCTTTAAATAGTGATGCAAATTATTCAATGTTTACCATTTCTTGCTCCCGATCATTTATCCCCATAATAAATGATAGTGATCATTTTGATATACCTTACATGTTTTTATTCTCTCTTCATTAAAACTATTTTGATTTCATCAAACATTGACAGAATCTGTACTAGTTTTGACCTCTAGATGTGTTTTATCTCTTAACACTAGGTGATTTGAGGCAGTTTTTTTTAAGCTTGTATGGCAATTCCCCTTTGTTTCATAGTAAAAAAAATCAATTATTTTACCCATTGTCAGTCAATCTGTCTCAATGCATAAATTTAGCCTCAGCTAAATTTAAAATGCTTTAGATTTCTCCCTATCCAACAAGATATATGATCAAGTGTTCATGATTAATTGAATCTTCATCATTTTCATGGTCTTCCACTTGATTGCTTTTGAGACAAAAAATTAGCTCATGACATTTTTATGACAACATTCTTCAGTTCTTTTCTGTTTTATTCTACCCAAGATATCTTTACTGCCGACATGTCCCAAAGGAACATTTTTCTGTTTGCAGAACTGAAGGTCAACTTGACTTTAAATTTCCAATGAACAATTGTCCTTGCATCTGGATAACATCGCAAAACATGACAAAAAGTTTACAGCTTCACCGACGAATCAAAGTTTGGCTATGAGAAAAACGGCACTGCCCATCGACCCTGGAAAAAGCTTTTTGAAAGCAGCACACAGCTCCAACAATTTAACTTTGGGCCTGTAGACTTCACCCACCAGGTTTTATTTTTGTCTCTTGCTAGCTCCTATTTCCACCGATGCTCTTCCTTCTACTTGCTCATCCAAAGATCATGTCACGCTACCACCCTTCTTTGTTACTGTTGTGGGCCATAGGTTCCCAGGAGTCAATGATGTCCCTAGCAAGCTTTGAAAGTCTGGTGTCAAACGTGTAAATGATGTGGCCAACCCAACAGAGTTGATAGAGAGTAACTGGAGTCTCAACATACTCTGAGAAATTAGCCTCTCAAAAACCAAAATCATCAGACATTTTGCATTATCCAATCTAGACAATACATGTAAGATTGAAATCCTCCAGCCTCCCTTGTATAGATGCTGTCCAGAAACATGCGTATTACTCATTCTTTTCAAATAACAAGCAGATTCGAGACGCTGAATCCGATTCCCAAAGTGACACCTCCTTCCTGAACTCTGCTGCAAAATGTGTTGGTCTCTCGCAAATGATGCTTCCCGACCCATGACTTACATTTTCAAAACACAAGGCTTACTCTCCTCATTATACTCCAAGCATAAAAATATACCTTTTAACATCTTCCGTTCCTTGTACCTAATCCATAATCTTGTAATTAATGCTCCCGACTCAATTTCACACCATCTCTACAAATCTTCCCTTCCTCAGAACTTTCTACAATGAGTATGATTTCCAATTAGTTTGTTCTTTTAATCTCCTGACTGTTTAGACCAACTTTAGCTTTAACGATTTCTATTCTTGGTGATATTCACTGAGGCTGAATAGAAAAAGGAAAGGAAAATCTAACCTGGGTCAGCAGTTTGTTTCTTCTTGGATCGATGAATAATTTGGTGCTCATTGGTCATTTTCACGTCCTGGTCTTCGACTTGGTTGCTGATCAAAATAATAAAATGAAGCAAAATAGAAGGAACTTTCACATTGGCTTAAATTAACATGTCTTTCTTGTCCTCTTCATGTACTCCAAATTTCGTGTCATCAACTTACTGTAATTAAGTGCCTGAGTCAATTCTTTCCAAAATTCCACGAGAAACTTATTTGCTTGCCCACCAAGGACTATACAAAATTAAATGCAAAGACTAATGCAAAATCTTTACTAGAAATATACAAGTAGGTTTACTAGGGAATAGCTTTTGTGAAGGACAGATACATCAGCAGGGAACCAGAGATGTCCATGAAAAAAATATTGGTGTAGATTCAATCTGTTGCCAAGTCAGTATGGCAATGCAAATGCATATTTCTGACATGTTCTTGAAACTAATACCTGAAATAATTAAAGAAAGTTGAGTAGGAAAAGGAAAGATTCTCACGGCAATGGGGAAAGGAGAGAGTAGTGGGACTAATTGGACAGCCTGTAAAGACATCTTGAATCATCTGGATCTCCTATGGAGCAAGATTCTCTGAATTTTTGAAGATTTGTCAAGAAACACTAAGGGTGTTGATGAGCCATGTACACTTGCAGACTTACACAAGTGGTAAGGAATTTACTTCCTCAATCCCTGCGGCCCTGTGGGCACCCACAGATTTTCTATGTTAATGAAAGCACAATAGTGGCATATGTAAAATGCAAGTAAACCACTTTTATGCAATCAGATTATACTGTTTGGTGACCACTCTTTTGCAACAAATGGACACCTGAATCAAGTATTAGCCTCCCTCCTGAACAGACAAAATTTTAATTGATTAGATTATTCATCATTTCTTAAATCGTGTGATATCACAGGGCAGAAAATTATTTGACATAACCTCCAGGGAAACCAGGGTTGTGTATCTGAAAAAATTCAGTTGAAACCAGAAGAAAGCAAAACTGTACATTACTGGATGCTCGAGCTCCTAACTTTTTGGGGCCGTTGTCACTCTTGTGTTTGGAGTAAGACTTCTCATAAAGAAATCAACAGTGCTACGACATGCAAAGTCCGCCGTGATTTCAAGGTAAATATTCTGAAAAAGAACTGTTTTTAACTACTGACGAAACGCAAGGTGTCACCCACACATTTTCCTTGAAACTTCCATTGAAACAACCATCTTCAATTACATTCTTTTCCGTGAGATTGGACCTTGTGCGACTTTAACCATGTCCTCATGTGTGTCTGGCTGCTGGAGTGTGTCTTGACCTCCACAAATGAAGATTCTTCACTTCAGACCTAATCAAAATTACTGTGCTAACTTTGACCATAATGATGTTTGCTACTCACTGCTGTAGTTGGGTCATCAGTCAAGCTTCATATTCAAGTCAAGATCACCTTCTGCCTATGAATGCAGGTAGAGCAGGGTAGGTGGATTTGCCTGGATGACAGGATTCCCGAGTGCAGACACTTGTGGATTGCACCCAGGTAAGTATAACATGGATTGGAGACCATCCTGGCAACCTCCTGCCAGGAGTGTCGGTCCGAGGGCTCTGCAGGGTGTGGAAAGAATACGTCTCCTATGGGCAATGTTCTTCACACAACCTCTGTCTTCCCTCCACTGCCAACCCCACCACAACACTGACTCATTATGACCAACTCCTCCTGTCATGACTCACCGGCAGCTGGAAGTGCTGCCTGAATAATAGCGGATGGAGTAAGCCTCAATTCTAACAAAGCCCTGTGTGTTAATTACCTAATTTAAAACAGAAAAACTCAACCACACCATTATATCCACAGAGAAATACAGCATGGAAACAGGCCCCATAGGTTTTACGGGTCAGATATCCACAATTCTGTCTGAGTACTGTCTTTAATTGGTTTTGCATTCTTTTAGATTATGTGTGCCATTCTAAGGTTGTATCACCTTTGATCGTCAGCATCAAATATACGCACAGAATAGTTTTAAAATCTTTCCTAAAGCATCTATTTCTTAAATCGTATAATAAACCACAAGCTCTAAACTGACAACATTCTTGTGCACACAAACTATTTCAGGATCTAGAAACATACCCCAATATAGATGATTCCTGAGATCATCAAAATGAAGTAAGACTTTAATCTAAATTTTCATTGAAGATTAAGTTCACTTCATATCAAACCAGAATTATGATTTTGAATAAAAGGAAACCGAACAAGGTTATGCAAAATAACAAGGTCATGGGCATATACATTCTTTTGCATAGATAGATCATAGGAGAGCGTTCTATTGCAAAACGCAACAGCTTTGCTATTTAAACATTTCACTGCTCCTTCATTGTCACTCATCCAAATCCTGGAATTGTTTTTACTTGATACAATTGTGGAAATTATTTAATCAAAAGAACTGTAGATCAAGGATTGCTCACTGCCATGTTCTCAATGACAGTCATGGCCAGCCTTGCAAACAATGCCCGTATCCAAAATATGATATCAACATTTATCACATTGTTAGTGAACTAAATGTTCAGAGAAACCTGAACTTACAGCTAAGAAATTGTTCCTGAAGACATCTTTAAGTTGGACCTTCCAATCAGAGAATTCTCTGGATGACACCTCAATCCCCAGCAAAATTCTTACCAAGCTCAGAAATATTCACTTCTTACTCCAGTACCATCAGCATGCTTCCATGAACAATGCTCAAGATTTTGAGATCCACCTCATGAATCTTTGAATCCACTCTGTGGAAACTGCTGACCTATCCCACTGGTAGATTGGCATTGAGAAACCTGCGCCCCAATTAATTGCTATTTTACTTACAAGGCAACCATCCTCAAAATTCACCTCTGATTCCCCTGCTGTTGCAAACTACTGCCCACTTCAAAACTAGGAGCCATTCTGGCTTTTCACTGGTTGTAATTTCATTCAGACAGAACATAACATATTTTGTGGATGGTGTGCATGCAACATACTGTATACACTTGTGTGATAGTCAATCCCATGTAAAATCTTGTATTTTCCATATATCCCAGAAAAGGTTGACCCTCCTACTTTTGGCCCCACCCATCTGAGATCCCGATGTCCCAACCACAGATCCTCATCCTGGCCATCTGCCTATTCAAGCTCCTGACTGCCCTCCCACTTGACCACTCGATGCCCTAACCGCAGATCCTCGCCCCGGCTGCCCACACACCAGCGCTCCCGATGCCCTGAATGGCGACATAGCACTTGGTCCTAGCCATCCGGACTCTTGACACCTTGAACGATGCAGGCACTTACCACAGTCAAAAGTTATATCCAGGTAAAAGTCGACCCCCAAATTTGATCCAAAAATCGAGTATTACACAAATATATACGGTAGTTATTAAAGGAAAACATGGTGTATATATAAGCCCAATTGTTTATAGCCCCACTCAGGGGAATTGGAGTACGTTGTCTTAATGTAGCTCTGATCCTGAACACATAACTGTACTTGGAATTTATAAAGAAGTTGTCTAAACAGATGAGGTATTAAACTAAGGTCTGTTAGTTCTTTGAGCAGTTATTATTTGATATTATTTGAAGAGCAATGGAGTTTCTCTTGCCCACTTGCCAAAACTATTTTCTAATCAGTATCAATAAAATATTACCTTGTGAGGACTTCACTTTTTGTGGGATTTTGTTATGACAAATCAGTTGCCATATTTCACATATTTAAACTGATGAACTTCAAATGTTTTGGAACATTCCAAGTTCAAGGAAAAATGCTGTAAAAGTTCAAGTTGTTCTGTAAAACCTACACGGATGAATGTGAGTTTAAATTCATTCATGCCTGAGCATTTCAACTGATGCTTTTAAAAGGGTTGGAGGTGACATCTTTTGAATGAGATATCTAAACTGATGCCTGTTCTCTCACAAAGACCAAGAACTATATAGAACTACAGTAAAATCCCAATTATTCAGAATTCAATCAACCAGAAACTCAAACAACTGGCAGAAAAGAAGTAAATAAATAATTTTGAATTAATAAGACTGGGCGGACGGACTCCACAGGGGAGCGCTGACACTTAATTGGACACGCACAGGTTTGCCCTGCTGAACTCACAATGCCCCTCAATGCGCGCACATTCTTTCCACCATCTCCACTTGTCAAGCTGTCAGGGTGCGCCAAGGGCTGACTGGAGCACTTGTGCGGAGGTGAGCCGGGATATCAGCACGAGGAAGATGCGCTGAGGGCCTGACCGGAACACTTGCACAGAGGTGAGTTAGGTTGCCTTGGTAAAGATAGGAGCAAACATTCAGCCAGCAAGCAACCCAGTCATGACCCAGCCACAGCAGCTGTTTTAATAAAGTTTCAATAAAGTTGCATTGGAATGAAATGGCAGCACCCAGGATGAAGAGCTAGTCGATGCTGCTTGCTGTTGAGGAGACTCTTCCAAAATGTCTCCCTATCCATGCCTAGTAAGAGTCTTTATTTTTATTAGTATTAAGTATATTAGTAAGGCTTTATCTGTAAACTTGGAGGGGGTTGATTATTGGCATAGTAAAATAGCACAACACTGTTACAGTGGCAGAGACACCATGGTTCAAATTTAAATTTTGTTATGGGAATAAAAACCCAACACCCAACCCCAACCAACCAATTTTCCCTTGCAACCGCTGCAATCGTGTCTGCCTGTCCCGCATCGGACTTGTCAGCCACAAACGAGCCTGCAGCTGACGTGGACTTTTTACCCCCTCCATAAATCTTCGTCCGCGAAGCCAAGCCAAAGAAAAAAAAGAAAGTGATCTTTACATAATTAAACACTACAATACTGATTTTTTTCAAATTACATTTTGCACTCTTCTGTTTTTTTTATATATAAACGGTGTATTTTTAATGCAGGTTCTTTGTTAGGTATTGGAAGAGTGAGTCTCAGTCAATCAGAAAATTCACATAGCCAGCATCTGAGATCCTTGAAGGTGCCAGATAATGGGGAGTTAACTGTATTCGAAAGACAAATGTATTATTGCAATGTATTGCCCAATATTTCTCCTTCAAGAAACAAGAGAATCATTGATTTCGTTGTACAACTTTACCATGAAGAGCTTCTAGTCAATATACAGACATTTTTGGAAATCATTCGTCAGGGCAAATATCAGGCAAAATTTGGGACAGAACCAGCCTTTGCCATCGTTGTAGCCCCCCACCCCCCCCCACATGGCAGATTATATTGTCAATGAACAAAAACACATTTCCATTCATTTAACTTTTACACAGTCAGGTCTGGAGTGATTCAATAGTCTCAGAAGGGGCCTTGATTTAATTGGAAAGTGGTGCAGCGGGCTGGGTCAACCCCGCACACGATGGGCTGAATCGCTGTAGTGAATAGCCAGCGCAGCAGGGTACAGGGGGCTGCCCCCCCCCCCCCCCCACTGCGCAGAAGTTCTTGGCTGCAGGAGCACATTGCTAGGGAAATGGCTAGGGCTCACAGCAGCATTACGACATCACTGCCATGAGCCTGTCGCCTCCCCCTAAAAAGGAACGTGTGCGGTTTGAATAAGTGGCAGTTACTGGTTTACTTGTTTGGTGTGGACAGCATTTACTTCAGCAGCTCTGCCTTTAGTAGCGCTACAGTGGATTGATACTTTGTCATCACCCGATCAGTTTCATTCATGATCCCCTTGAATGCAGATCTAGGCTGACAAAGCAAGATTGTGGAACCATTCCAATGCAGACATGTTATAGAGAAAAATATAACAGTTAGGCAGATTAGATTTTATCCATAATGGATTCACTGTACCTTATGACTGTATTTCTCTCTTTTAATCCCATCTTCTCATCGTGAGTGAAGAGAATGGTATGATATGGAATAACAGGCTCACACGTTGGAAGGATACCTCGGGCCACTTGACTCACCATATCTAGAATTCCATTGTAGACTAATAAATCATCAACAAGTAGCTACAAAATAAAATCAAATATAAATTAAGCGTTATGACATAACACAATTTTGTACCTAACAGATCACAGTAACATTGCACAAGTTAACAAAAAAAAATTGTTCTCCTAACCAACTGTAGATCTGAATATATGAATACAATGGATTTCTGGGCAGCAGCCAGCGACCCATTCTTATTATTCATCTGTCTGTAGAGCCAGTTCTTAGCCTGTACAGATCTTTTAGTAATATCATAGAGAAACCCTTTTACTCCTTGCTGGCAAGGGGCTTCTGGTGTCTTCCAGATACACAGCTCATCCATAAGGGTGGCATGGTTGGTGTAGCGGTTAGTTCAACGCCTCTAAAGTGCCTGATCAAGATCAGGGTTTAAATCCAGCAGTCTGTCAGGAGTTTGTACGTTCTCGCCGTGTCTCCATGGGTTTTCTCTGGGGGCTCCGGTTTCCTCCCACTGTTTGAAACATACCGGGGTGTAGGTTAATTGCGTATAAATAGGGTGGCACGGACTTGTGGGCCGAAATGGCCTGTTATCATGCTGTATGAATAAATTTAAATTTTAAAAATTAAATTAAATAACAAACCCTGACTAGAAAAATCAATAGAATTAGACTAATCTGTGCCTCCAGCCTAATCTGCTGTGAGAACTCAAAAATGATGTACTTCCGAATATCACCCACAATTAGTAACAAAAAAATGAACAAATACTGATCCAGTTATTACAATTTTAAAACAAAATATTAAATATCACCAAAGAACCAAAATATGTGAACATATTTAAGAAGCTCAAAGATCTAAAAATTGTAAATGATCAATTAGATAATTAGACCAATTATAGACAAATTAATGCAGTCATTGCTCCTTTACCAAGTTTAACCTGCACGGCTTCAGGGGGCAGTTGGCATTTCTCAGGAAAATCTAGACCGTGAAGATGTTCACATTAATTATTAAGCAGAATTAAAATAATCTTCTTTCTACTTTAAGCAGTGTGAATAGATCTAAATATTTGGTTCAGATTTCCTAATTCTTAGGGAAATCCCCATTTAAAATGCTTACAGTGAAGGCAAACAGTTTCTTAAAATAATGCAATTAAATGTTTTTTTTTTAAAATGGCCATGACAAACAAGAGACTCGAGCAAGTATAATTTCCTTGAACTTTTAAACTACATTTTTTCTCATTTTGAAATTGACCATTTTAACTCCACATGTTCCCAGTTTATATTATATCTGCCGTGTTCTTGGTCACTCAGTTTGCCCTCATCTGTTTGAAGCATCTTTACATCAACCTCCCATCTAGTTCTGTATCCTCAGTAAACATGGAGGTTTGGTCCCCTCACAGTGACCAGCTGGGGCCCAGCATGCATTCCATCGGCACCCCACCAGACCATCATCAGCCAAATTGAAAGAACAAAAAAATTCTAATTCTGCTCTGTTTGATCATTAATTTTTCAATCAATATATTACACCTTCTCTCTGTGCTAATCTCATTGACCAACCTCCTGCTTGGGATCCTATCAAAAGCCTTTGGAAATTCCAGACACAACATTTCTGCCAGTTCCCTTTTGTGTATTCTTCAAGACACAGCCTTAAAAAGCTCTAGATTGGTCAAGCATGATTTTCCTTTTACAAAAGCTCTACCACCCTCAAATTCACAGGAAATATTCCAACATCTGTACATGTTTACAAGCATTCATTACATCTATAGCCAACTCTTTCAAAATTCTAGAATGTGGTTATGCGGATCAAATCCATGATATAAATCAGCTTCTCGTCTCACTAAATTCTCTACTACAATCTACGAACACATCTCCAGAATGGTCATTAGATCACTGCATTTTAATTCATCTATCTTTGCTGAGAAAGCTGTAAGTACTTAATTAGAGCATCCTTAATTTAGCCATGACATATTTCCACACTTTGAACTATTTTAGGATGCCTTTCTTTCTTTCAATGCAAGTAGTTACAGTCTTCTTCCAAGGGCAGGGGTTTCCATAAGTGGAGAACATGGGTTAAAGGTGAAAAGGGAAATATCTAAAGGAGATTTGAGGGGAACATTTTCACACAGAAGGTGGTGAGTATACAAAACAAATGCTCGAGACGTACAATCACAAGATTTACAAAGCATTTGGACAAATATATGGATAAGAAAAAAAAAGAGGGATATGGCCCAAATGCTGGAAAACAGGATTAGGGTGGATCAGAGTTTGTGATGCCACAGACAAGTCAGCCAAGGGATCTGGATGATTTTATTTTATTTTTCCAGTGATCTGAAAACCATACAAAGCTTTGATTTGAGAGATGCTCATTCGCTCTTTATAGGTAATTTAAATGGTCAAAGACAATACTCTCCATCCAATATTCTATTGTTAATTCTTCGACAAACTTCTGTATGTGACTTCTCTCCCAACTCTCCTCAATATCACTCGTAAACTCTTTGCAAGCATATTGATTCCAGTTCAGGCGAGATGCAATTTGCCCGAAAAACAATCTTCATGTGGCATCTCACAAAAATAAGCTGGGCATGGTCAAAAGGGAGCATAAAAACGGAAAGTTAGTGTACATAAAGTTGGTTAAAGGTAACTTACCCCAAATTCTTTTACTCCTCTTAGAGGGGTTTTTGAATAATTCCAGAGCTTAATCATCGACACAACCACGGGGCAATCAAAGATTATGTAGACCTGATTCACCTGAAACAGAAAGCAATTCATCACAAATTCAACAAATCTTACTGCAATTTTTATTCGTGATCAGAAAGTCATACTTCAGAGATGCTCATTGGATGTTCATCAGCGATTCACACAGCTGATTCTCCAACTCTATTCTACTCACTAACTGCAAAACGGCTTTAAATTCTTTCAAGATTCCTCTATTGTTATGAATACACATTTGTTTTCCTTTATTATTCCTGTAAAGGCACACAAAGAGGTGCCACTAGTTCAGAGCCCAACTCAAGATGAGTAACAGAAGGAAATGAGAGGCATTGAGTGTCCGTGGATCCCACGACTTCCCCTGATGGTGATGTTGTCTGAAGAGGGTACGCATTATCAGTGAGGACTCCTGCCACCCAACACACAGCATCTTTCAGCTGCTCCTGTCAGGAAAGAGATACTGGAGTATCAGAGCCAGCACCATCAGGCTGAGAAACCACTTCTTCCCACGGACAGCGAGACTGTTGAACAGCTAAATGAACTGTCAATCTATCCATTTATTAAATAATATTTATTTATTTTTATATACGTATATCTGTCCTGCATATTTATTACTTGTCTGTTTGCACTGAAGACTGGAGAACAGTTTCGTCGGGTGGTACTTGTGCAATTGCACGATAAATAAACTTGAAGGCTCTGCCTCCTGTATCCCCACAACCTCCATCTTGAAGCCTCCGCCTCCTGCGTTCCCACAATCTCCATCTTGAAGCCTCCGCCTCCTGCGTCCCCACAACCTCCATCTTGAAGCCTCCGCCTCTTGCGTCCCCACAATCCTGGCCCTCCACACCTCCCTCTGCAACTGGATTCTTAACTTCTTCATTGGAAGACCAGTCAGTGCAAATTGGAAACATCTCTTCCTCACTAACAATCTACACAGGTGCACCTCAAAGAGGCGTGCTTAGCCCATTACTTTACCTGCTCTACACCCATGATATATGGCTAGGCACAGTTCAAATGCTATCAACAAATTTGCCGATGACATCATGGACACGGGTAGAATCACAGGTGGCAATGAGGAAGTGTATGGGAGCGAATAGATCAATTAGTTAAGTGGTGTCACAACAACAACCTTGCACTCAATGTTAGAAACACTAAGGAACTGATTGTAAACTTCAGGAAGCTGAAATCTGGAGAACACAAACCAGTCCTCACGGAGGGGTTAGCAGTGGAAAGGGTAAACAACTTCAAATTCCTCAATGCCAACATCTCTGAAGATCTATCCTGGGGCCTCCATGTCAATATAATCATGAAGTAGCTTGTCAGCAGCTGTACTTCGTTACGAGTTTGAGGAGATTTGGTATGCCACGAAAGAATCTTGTACGCTTCTGAAGGTGTACCGTGAAGTTGCATCACTGTCTGGTATGAAGGTGCCAAGTAGGAAAGGCTACAGAGAGTTGTGAACTCGACCAGCACCATTATGGGCATTAGTCTTCATTCCATCAAGGACATCTACAAGACGTGGTGTCTTAATAAAGAAGCCTCTATCTTCAAGGAACATCACCACCTAGGTCATGCCCTCTTCACGCTGCTACCATCAGGAAGGACGTACAGGAGCTGGAAGACTAACACCCAATGGTATAAAAACAGCTTCCCATCTGCCATCAGATTTCTGAATGGACAATGAACCATAGACAGTACCTCACTTTCTCTTCTTTGTACCAATTTATTTTAAAAAAAGTAATTTAGAGCAATATTTGCCCTGTGATGTTGCTACAAAACGACACATTTCTTGATTCATTCATGACAATAAAATTCTGATTCTTGTTCTACAGTTAACAGAAATAAAATAATCTACTTTACCACTTACCAAATTAGGAAGTATTGGGGCTAACCACATGTGTCTGCCATCAGTTGTGTCGTTTACTCCATCAATTAATTTCTCTGGTGTTCGCACATCTCCTGAAACACTCTCCAAAACATTCACACTGTCTGGAAAAGCAGCGATATCTGAAAATAACTAGATAAGGATTAAAAAAGACAAATTCATTTACACAAAAGGTATGAATCAGCAATAATTAATTACAATTAGTTATATCAAGAAATGACAGGGATGTAGATTGTTTCAATTTGAACATTAAAATTTTTTACTTTTATGTGTTGATTACAATAGAAAGTATTTAATTGGGTACACTTTTATCAACATTATGAATGACTTATCTTTTTATGACTTGTATAGAATAGGTATTATAAGTTTTAAAGATTTATTTATTAACAATAGTCTTACTTTATTGAACAATTGGCAAGAAAATTTGCTTTACCCAAATTTCATTTTTGTAAGTATTTGCAGATTAGAAACTTTCTAATTATCTGAGTTTCCTAATGCTCCTTACCCGAATACAATTTTTAATTTATAACCTTCACAGAAAGGTTTAATATCTACTATTTATGAAATGTTGTTGAAAAGCTCCTTTAGATGAAATTTAAAAAGCATGGGAACAGGACTTAAATTTTTCAATATCTGAAGAGTAGGAATTTAATACCTCATCATTATGTGCTCATCATTCTCTCTTACAATTTAAAGTGGTCCATAGAGCTCACATGTCCAAAGATAAACTTTTTTGTATCTACCCAAATATGAGCTCTCATTGTGACAGATGTAACAATGGGAATGCTACATTAATCCATGTTTTTGACTTTTTTGAGCCTGAGAAGATACTGGATGGAGGTTTTTCAGACTTTTCAATAATTCTTGACTTAGAGAATCCTTTAGTTGCTCTTTTTGGCACTACTGGAGAGAATGGCATGACTTTAATGCCAAATAAGCATCAAATAACATCTTTTACTTCCTTTACAGCAAGAAGTGTAACACTACTTAGGTAGAAGGATGCTGCTCCGCCCACTCATGCTCAATGGTTATGTGAAATGATTTTTTGCCTTAATCTAGATAAAATCCAATGCTATGTAACTGACACAAATATGAATTTTCAAAATATGTGGGGACCATTTGTGAACTATTTTCAGAACTTATAACAATAACAATTTCAATGATCATTTTATGTTTTTTTTTGAACTTTCTTTTTTCTGAAGCAGAGTACTAACTTTTTCGCTCTACAATGCTGGCCTAGGTAGTGGGGAGAGATATTAGAAGCTGTATTATAATAAAATAGTCTATATCATTCTTCAATTTAGGGTTTAGAAGAGATTAATAACATGGGTACTGATTATAATAGCTTTGTATAGTGTTGTGTTACTTTCTGTACCTGTATTCTATATACACTATGTGTTTATGTTTTATTATGATAAAATCAATAAAAAGATTGAAAAAGAGGATTAAAAAAACAAATTCATCTGACCAAAAGTTAAGAGTCAGTAATAATTAAATACAATTAGTTATATCAAGAATTCCAAGAGATGACAGGAATGTAGATTATTTCAATTTGATTTTTTTGTTGATTACAATAGAAAGTACTTAATTGGCTATAAAGTACTTTAGCCATGCATGCACTGTATAAAGTCATTACTTGCTTTTTCTTTCAATACATTAATGTTTTATTTAAGGATCACAAATGCTAAATACTGCATAACCAATAAGGTGCTAGGAATCTATTCTGGACCAATGGTTCTTTGAGCACATTGGGTGATCCAATTCAAGCAAAGATCACCATTTTCATTTTATGCAACATTCACAAACCCCTATGAACAGAATGAGAGAGAAAAAAAAACATTTTAATTGCAAAATCTGTGATGAAGACAGCTATTTATCCAGAATAAGATTTACAGTAATTTCTCTAACAAAACTGTTGCTTGATGGTTATAACTAATGAAAATGTTCTCTAATTTCTCAGTAACCTAAATTAAGCAATATATACTTTGGACATTAAACTCCTCAACTTTGATTACTGTAAATTGCAATCTCTAGGACATGCTTGAACTCCACTTAGGATATGATAAAAAATGTGGCTGCTAGTAGCACAGTGACTGCCACAGAAGACAATAATAAAGACAAAGTAATTAAATTGACTAATGTAAGATGTGGAATGGTTAATTATAATTTTTTACATCAATTATATTTGACCCCGGAAAAGTTAAAAAAATATGGGTTTAGTAATTCGGATTCTTGTTTTAGATGTGGCTTATGTATTGGAACTTTTCTACATGCAGTTTGGAATTGTGTTAAAGTTCAATAATTTTGGCAAGGAATTAAAGTAGTTTTGGAGAAATTATATAATTTTATATTACTGTTAGATCCAACGATTTTCTGGTTGGGAAATTTGTATTCGTTAAGGGGAATGGGATTGGATAAAATTCAAATTGCTTTTGTATGTTTAGTGTTATCAGTTGCGCGTAAATGTGTTGCTAATACTTGGAAAGATGATACTGAGATTAATATATCATGTTGGCATATGAATTGAAAGTATGTATTGTTATTGAAAAAATTACTTATAATTTACATGATAATTCTTCTTCTTTTGTTAGTAAGTGGTCTCTGTATTTGAAATATATGCATTTATATACTTTGAAATGTTATTAACATTTATAATATTTTCTTTTTATATTTAATCTATATATTTTTTTGCTCCCCTTAAGGAAGTTGGCTGTAGGGATGGGACGGTGGGATGGGTATTAATGCAAAATTTTCTTTGATTATTTGTATACTGTATGTTATGTTTTTGTTATCTTTTAAATAAAGTTTGAAAAAAAACAATAATAAAACCAGTTGCAGATTTTGTCAGGTTATTAACAAATAATTACAGTTGACACCAGAGGAAAATAAAAATCGTTGTAGCATTTGCTACGTCGTGATGAAGTGAGGGAGCACAAAATCATTTTAAACCAGTTTTCAAAGGGACATGATTCCAGAATCGTTCTCTTTATTTTATTTTATCCTGAATAATTGGAAGGACGAACAAATGCAGAAGCAATCACTGTTCTCATATTGGACTACTGTTGCGCAATTAAAAAAATTAGACACGATGGTCAGAGTAGAAAAATTGATTTTCCAAACAATAATATACTGATAGATTATCAAAAGGAATTTCCATTTTGTTTGCAGTTTACCATTTTTTGCACTAACATTAATTGAATTGACTAACCTACAGCTAATTTTACGAGATCAGCTCATTTTCCCTTGCACGTTATCTAAAAGCAAATTAGATTGGATGTTGAAAATCAAAAAAAAAAATGCTGGAAATAATCGAGGCAGGTAACAATTGTGCAGAATAATGACTTCTTATTACAGTTGGGAAAAAAAAATAAAGTATTGCTATAAAGTACATTGAAAGTGAGCAAAGAAACAAAAAATAGTCCTGCAAGAGGGTGGAAAGTGGGAGAAGTGAATTACATAGAGCAAAATAACCTCTTTTACACCATTTGATCATATAATGGCGGATCTACAAGCAAAATGCCTGCTCTTGGGGTCAACTCTTTTTTGCAATCGACCAGTGGGCAGAGTTTTCCAAAGCAGAGATTACATGTTTACTGTAACAGGCAGGGAAGACCCACTCACAGGTTTAACAGCTATGGGAGCTGTCATTCCAAATTATTCAGAAACATTAACAATTCATTAAATATAAAAACTATTAAAATTGTATTGAATGGTTAAAATTATAAACTATAATTAAAAAGAATTAAATACCTTTAATCAACTCAATTTAGCATAAAGGAAATAAACACATACCATTTTCTCTCAAACACATTTTTCTTTGTTGCAATGAATTCACTGTTTGGGCAAACCAGTGCAAGCTCAAAAGCTCTCTTGCCTTACACCCCTTTACAGTCTATTTTTTCCTTCCCATATACTATGCATCTTTAATATTTGTTAGAACTCTTTTCTCCACTTCTTATGAAACATCACCAACCCAAATTGCGAACAGTATTTCTTTCTCTCCAAAAATAGTGCTCGACTGTAGTTATTTCTGATACTTTCCAATTTACTTTAAGGCACACATGACTGACAGGCCTTAAAATTATATGCAAGAGGAATTTCAGATGTCAGTACAATTAAAATTCTAAAACTGCCCAAATTATTGTCAAAGGGTTAGTTGTGATTTTAGCCCCTT
The DNA here is from genome assembly GCF_036971445.1 of Narcine bancroftii. Taxonomy (NCBI): domain Eukaryota; kingdom Metazoa; phylum Chordata; class Chondrichthyes; order Torpediniformes; family Narcinidae; genus Narcine; species Narcine bancroftii. The sequence goes on along the minus strand of NC_091480.1, from coordinate 31,719,307 downwards.
TAAGTAGTCTTTAGAAAAAATGGAGCTCCAGGAGAGATACACAATGATGAAAAACCAGAAACCTAATAGGAAGGATCAGGTTATAAGTGAAGGGTGCTGAAATAAAACACTTGCTTCATTGGTGGTTTATAAAGAGCATTTCACTCCAGACAATCCATGGCACTCTTCTACAAATCAATTTTGCAATATCCTCAAAAAGGATCAATCAGTTTTAGGGCATAGCTTTTAGATCACTCAACATTGCACAGTGTCTTTATGGTATTTGTTGGCCTCTGATCACCCTGGTTAGGTTGCACTTCCAAAATTAATAATATATTGCAACTGGTGCACCCAACCTGCTGGCTATTTAACTCTTTTTTCTAGAAAAGAATGCAGATTGTGGCCTGTTGGGGTGGGTGAGGGGGGAAAATCACATCTCCACATTAAAACCTATACAGGCAGAAAATGCCTTGCTTGTGTGGAAAGTGACAACTCAGCAATTATTGCTGTAAATACAATTGCTTTTAAATGCTCTTTCATATCAAAACAGCTGGCAGCTCTGTCATGTTCATATGGAAAACAGATTGGAGGAAAGAATTTAAATTTGAGAAACCTTGGAGAAATTCACATTGAATGGATCACACATTCTGAAATTCCCTCTCCTCATCAGATTGCTTCTTAACCTCATGTAATCATTATTGAAAAAAACACTTCCCATTCCAAACATGGTTGTAAGAAAAAGCTTCGTAACATTTTGAAAGGTACTGCATAAATGCAAATTTTGTTTTGAATGTTTTTAAATGTCATGCTTGATATTTTCTTGTTTGATTTGCCATCCATGTTCCTTTTGCATCTGAGAAGAATTTAAGAGTGAATTTCTACAATAAATATTGTATATAACGCGATTTGTGTTGTAAACATGGTTGGCTTCATTTTGATACCTATATTTTAATTTTAATTGTTAAAATTTAGACTTGCAGTAATAGGCCCTTTTGGCCCACGAGTCTATGCCGCACAAATACCTCAATTAACCTAAAACCCCCGAACGCTTTGAAGGCTGGAAGGAAACCCACGCAGATATAGAGAGAACATACAAACTTCTTACAGATAGCACCAGATTTGAGCACCAGGCCTGGGGTTTGAATCCAATGTTGTCTGTAAGGAGCTTGTACGTTCTTCCGTGTCTGCATGTGTTTCCTCCAGTTTCCTCCCTCCGTTCAAAAACGTACTGGGGGTGTAGGTCAATTGGGAGGAAATGCATGCAGACATGGGGACAATATACTAACTCCTTGTAGATAACATAGGATTCGAGTCCCAGTTGTTGGTGCTTGGGCAGTACGGATTCGTGGGCCGAAAGGGCCTGTTACCGTGCCGCTGCATTAAAAAAAATTAAAATAGAGGTATCAAAATGCTTACAACATGTAGCGCATCGAATGACTCAAAGACTTGTTGACTCAAACCAAGGCTTTTATTAGCAAAAGACAGGAGCGTAGTACATCGAGGTCAACCAGTCCCTTTATGACCTGCCAGTGGGCGTGGCTACAGCTCTCAGCCAATCACTACTACTATATGTAAATATATACATTGGTGATAGTATCCTGTACTATCACACAACACAAATCACATGATGCACAGCCTTTATGTAGAAATGCATTCTTAAATTCTTTCCAGAGGGAAAATGGATAACAAGAAAATATCAAGCATGACATTTAAAAACATTCAAAACTTATATTTATGAAGTAGCTGTCAAGATCTCAGAATGTCACAAAGCTTTTTCTTACAACTATGTTCAAAATGGAAGGTGTTTTTTTTTCCAAGAAAGATTAAGTCAGGTTAGGAAACAATCCGATTAGGGAGGGAATTTCAGAATGTGTGGCTGTTGATGATGGGGTTAAAAGAGAGACTAGAAGGCCAAAGAGAGAGGAAGAAGGAGTCTAACGTAGGTTACAGAGTGCACCGTACGGATTTGAGCACTCCATTTGTTATTCATGTGGCTCTTCACTGTTTGTTAGGTCGTGCCTAATAAAGAAACTGAGTGTGGATTTAAAAGGCCGTCCTATAATCAGAATAAATAGTAGTCTTAGTATTTTTTCATTAAAGTGGCTGCAAAGGATACTATTCTCTGTCAGGTGAATTTTTTCGCCATTCTCATCATAGAGTTCCAATCCATTAAGACCAATGTAGTAGGGATCTCCCCATGTAGTCAGCAACTGTAGCTGAAAAATAACTGGAAGAATCTGCATCAAGGAACAGAACTCAGTGCAAGTTTGGACAAATTCATAGATAACCACAAATACTTCAAATCAACAGGAAAATGTAAGCTTCATTTTCCACAAGAGCATCTTCATATTTCAAGAAAATTACTAAAAAGAAAGACCTGTCTCAGGCAGTACTAAAATATTGAACACCTGCATCATCTTGAAATGGAAAAACAACTCACAAAGGATTAGTGATATTATTCACACAACACATTAAGGGCAATGCTACGTGCACCTACAACTGAATGGGCACCATGGGAATACAAGGAATCAATTATTAAATTAATTATGCCATTACTAACCACTAAAGCTACTGGACGTCCAGTCCAAACTGAAATTCCCCTTCTTCTCATCTAGTTATGGGTGAAGACTGATCTACAACACACCAGGGTCTGGTAGAGACAGACGCTAAAATTCCACCAGGTATGCACTGGACACCAGTTCATTTTTCAAGGCAGAGGTATATCAAAGATGTGTTCTCAAATTCATAACTCATGTGCTTGAAAGCAAAATGTCCTTGAATCTGCTCATTTAAGAACTCGTATTTTGCTCATTATTTATTACTGTATATTTATGCATCTGTATTTGCTCAGTCAGCTTGCTTGCAGTTTCAACCTTTGAATACAGTTTCTGGCCTGCAGAAAAAGAACCTAGTGTCGTATGTGATGTCATGTATGTACTCTGACAACAAACTTGAATTTTGACACAATTGGCTAGCACACAGGTAATAACATTTAAACTTAAATGTGTTTAAATAATTGCTTCAGCAGAATATGCCAGCTGTTGGTATTTCATGTAACAAGGCCAGAACAACTGATGGAATTTTAATCAACTTAAATAGCGTCAGAAGTAATTTAGAGTTATTAAAGGACTACATAAGAAATAGACCTGAGTGAAATTCAATTGATTACTGATTTCTGAACCTACAGGTCATTATGCTCTGGGATATAAATAAAATGTCATTAATGTTTTTAATCAGATGCAAGGGGTGTAAAATGTATTTTCCCAATACTGGGGAGCGCCTGAGGCAATTTGAAACAGGGTAAATTATACACAATGGGTGCAATTACTTGTTCTGTAGATTGTAATTATTTGACCTACTGGGTTTGTGTCTGTGTTTCATCTTGATGAAAGTGTTGTAGGAACTTAAGCCCTTTTGTTAATTGAATAATTCACATATTATCAAAACTTTCTGAAGCTGAGAGGATACAGCCACACGGCATGAGTGGAGCTTCATAGTCCATACTGGCCTGTTCTATCTTCCCACGATGGTTTCTATCGTATATAGAAAATAAAGACAAGTCACTATGAATATTAAGGACACTAAAGACAATCTTTGAGGTCAGCAGAAAAATTTAATTTGCCTTTTGTGTTAACGGTACCATATATCTAGATTGTATACTCACTAAACTACTTATTTTTTTTGTTTAGTATCAGGCAAATATGTATCAAAATTAACAAGAGGGGGGAAGGGAAGTTGCATAACTGGTCAGGGTTGGTATCACAGCTATAGGAAGGGAGGACACTGCAGAGGGAGTGTCCACTGAGTCAGTGTGGATGGAAGTCATAATAGGAAGGGAGCCATCACTGTGGTGGGAGTGGTCTACAGGCCCCTAAATAGCCCTCGGTATTCGGAAGAGCAGATAAGCAGGCAGATTTTGGAATGGTGCAGGGAAATATAGAGTTGTAGGAATGGGTGATTTCAACTTCCCTAATATTGACTGGCATCTGCTGACTGCAGAAAGGATAGATGGGGTTGATTTTGTCAGGTGTGCACTAGAAGGATTCCTGACGCAGTACGTAGGCCAGCCAAACAGAGGAGAGAGCACACTGGATCTGGTTCTGAGGAATGAACCTGGTCAGGTGGTGGACCTCTCGGTGGGGGAACATTTTGGGGAGAGTGACCACAACTGCCTTAGCTTTAGCAAAGCTATGGAAAAGGATTTAAAAAAAAACTGGGGAAGGGCTAATTATGAAGGGATGAGGCAGGAACTAGCAAGAATAAATTGGAAGCAGTTGGTGAAAGCACAGAAGTAATATGAAGGAAGTTTAGGGACCACTTGTGCAGGGATCAAGATAAGTTTGTCTCACGGCTTCAAGGGAAAAATGGTAGGAAAAGGGAACCGTGGCTGACGAAATAGGTCAGGCAACTAGTCAAGAGGAAGAAGAAAACATACGTTAGATATAGGAAGCAGGAAGGACTCATAAGAAGTATATTGTAGCCAGGAAGGAGCTTAAGAAAGGTCATAGGAGAGCTTGAAGGGGGCATGAGAAGGCCATGTCATGTAGGATTAAGGAGAACCCCAAGGTGTTCTATGCGTATGTGAAGAACAGAGGGATGACGAGAATGAAGGTGGGACCACTAAAGGATAAAGGAGCCAACATGTGCCTGGAGGCAGAGGAGATTGGGGAGGTCCTAAATAAATACTTTGCATCAGTATTCAAAAGAGAAAAGAACCTTGGTCATGAAGAAGTGGAAATTGAACAGGTCTGTGAGCTGGACAATGTGGAGATAAAGGAAGTGTTGGATCTTCTTAAAAACATCAAGATTGATAAGTCCCCGGGGCCAGATGCGATCTACCAGAGGCTGCTGAGGGAAATGAGAGAAGAGAGAGCTGGGGCAGTGGTCTACATGGATTTTAGCAAGGTATTTGACAAGGTCCCCCATGAGAGATTCATCTAGAAAGTCATGAGGCATGAGATCAGTGGCACCTGGGCTTTATGGATAAAAAATTGGTTTGTAGGAGAAAGCAGAGAGTAGTAATGGAAGGACACTATTTTACCTGGAGGTCGGTGATTAGTGAAGTGGCACAACAGTATGTTTTTGGACCCCTGCTCTTTGTGGTTTCTATAATAAATGACCTGGATGAAGAGACGGAAAGATGGTTCAGTAAGTTTGTGGATGATATGAAGGTTGGAGGAATTGTGGATGGAGCTGAAGATTGTTGAAGGTTACAAGAAGATTATAGAGAGGATGCAGAGTTGGGAAGGAAAATGGCAGATGGATTTCAATCTAGATAAGTGTGAGGTGATGTATTTTGGAAGGACACAGCAGAAGACTGAGTATATTCATTATTTAAGAGTGTGGATGAACCTTAGGGTTCAAATTCATACATCCTTCAATGTCGCCACATAGGTTGACAATATAGTTAAGAAGGTCATGGGATGCTGGAATTCATTAATAGGGTGATTGAATTCAGTAGAGAGTTCATGTTGCAACTCTACAAATCTCTGGTGAGACCACACTTAGAATATTATGCTCATTTCTGTTCATCTCATTATAGGAAGGATGTGGAAGTTATGGAGAGGGTGCAGAGGAAATTTACCAGGATGTTGCCTGGATTTGGAAACAAGTCTTATGAGGCAAGATTAGCAGAGTTGGAACTTTTTATTTTGGATGGTTGAAGGATGAGAGGAGTCTTGATAGAGGACTACAAGATTATGAGAGGCATAGATAGCATTAACAGCCAGCGCCTGTTTCCCAGGGTAGGATTAGCAAATACCAGAGGACACATGTATGAAGTTAAGGGAGAGAAGTTTAGGGGAGACATCAGGGAAACTTTTATTTATGCAGATTTGTGGGTGTCTGGAATGCCTTGCCAGGAATGGTGGTGGAAGCTGAAATATTGGGGGGATTTAAGAGACTCTTAGACACATAGATGAAAGAAAAATAGAGGTTATGGGGTAGGGAGGGGTAGGTATTTTTTCAGAGAGGAATATATGGGTTGGCACAACATCGAGGCCTGAAAGGCCTGTTCTGTGCTGTTCTTTTATTAAAAAAACCCTGCAAATAAATGACATTAATATCTGGAAATGTTCATTTCTGCTTAAAAGAGTGAGGTGTTGGTAAAAATAATAAAGCAATTCTTCAAAATGGTCAACTTAACAGTTTCAAAATCAATTAGATCAATAAAAACAAACCATATCCCAAACCCATGTATTTGTTGTCTTAGATTTCATACAAATAATTTTGAAAAAGGCAATTTTTTCTGCAAGCTTTATGTTTAAGTGATCAATAATTGTAGAACAAGAGTTGCAAGAAATTCAGAGTTGCATTTACAGCCTTAAACCATTTTATTAGCTTTATAAAAAGGAATTAAATTTTCATTAAATGAAGAGAAATATAAATAAGAATTTTCTGACCTAATTTGATGATTTGGTGCTGCTTCACTATTCTTCTGGAGATAATCTATGAAGAGAATTTCCTGAGCAAAGTCAAAATGACATTTGCCTGGACCTTTTCGAACGAGGTAGCCCTCTGGTGGTGAAATACGGTATCCATCAATGGTGATGTGAACAACCTTTGCCTAGTCAAAGGGTAGATTGAATTTAAAACAATAGCCCATGCACAAAACTTTCCATCACATTAAAGCTCTGTTTATCTTGGACTAGGGCAACAAGTGGACGAGGATTGTGACATCCTGATTAGCATGACCCTGCACCAAGGCAGGGAATGTTTCTAGCATTCAAAAACATGCATAATTATAATTAATTCAAACCATTAAAACAAGGTGCAAAATTCAAGCACAAAAATATATTAAAATATTTATTCTCATTTATGTAAACAACTAAGCTTTAATTTTGTCACTCATATCTGTTCCTGTCAGTTTAAATAAGCAGAGACACCAATCGTGGACCAGGATGAACATAAGAACTAGGAGCAGGAGTCGGCTGTCTGCCCTGTTGAGCCTGCTCTGCCATTCAATTCAATTATGGCTGATCTGATGATAGAGGCTCATCTCCATCCAGCTACTTCTTCCCCATAATGCTCAGACACTGTAAAAATCTACCCAACCTTGTCTGAAATATAATTACTGAGCTAGTAGACTCAATGGCAGTGAATTCCACAGATTTACCACCCTCTGGGAAAAGCAGTTCCTGCTCATCAACTCTACTACCCTGAACCGTGAGGCTACGTCCCCTAGTTCTCAGCTCCCCCACCAATGGGAGTGATGAGGAATTGCCACTGGATTCCAAGGCTATGAGCAACTTTCAAACTGCTCTTGCATGCACATTTCAAATTGTTTATTATTGTGGAGGGAAATGTCAGCAATTCTGCCCAAGACTTTTCCTCAGTATCCAGGCGGACACTTTCACTGTTCTAAGCACACGGACTTATTCTGATGAAGAAACATTAGGGGTTGAGCATTTTTAAGGAGAAATGTAGAGCAAATTAAAAACAATTAGCTGGAGGAACTCAGCATGTCATGCAGCCATCAGTGGGAGAAAAAGAATGGTCGATGATTTAGGTTAGAACCCATTATCAAGACTGAAAGCGTAGAGGAGATATGAAGACATGGAATGAGGGGTTGAACAGGGACCAGTAGGGGGTTGATGAACCAGGGAGGATTAAAGGATGAAAGACAGATGGGCAGTTGGCTGGGAGTTTATTGGCAGATACCAGACAAAGGGAGAGGGAGGCAAAAGAGAAAAAAAGGGAGTCAGTTGGATGAAGAAGATTCATGTAGATTGGGTTGGAGACAGCGAGATGGGTACCGAGTGGAGACAAGCACTACTAATGCAGGAATCTGTTAAGTAAAAAAGGTGGGAATTAAAGTTATTAGGGAAGAGACATAAGACAAATGGAACTGAGGAGGGGGGGAGGATCTTGCAGGTGGAAAAGGGAAAGGGAGATGAGAATGGGTGGGTGAGGGGCTGTGTGGGAAAGGGGAAGAACACGAGGTGCTCTGACAAACACCAAGTGAAATTGAAAAATTTAGCATATGTATCATTAGGCTACAGATTGCTTAGGCAGAATATGTGTTGTTCCTCTATTATACATTGGGCTTCATTGTTGCAATGGTGAAAGGCAAGGATGGACAGGTTTGTGTGGGAATGGGCAGAAGAGTTGAAAGGTCATGCAACTGGGAGGTCAGATTTGCTATTGCAGACAGAGCCCAGAAGCTCTTCAAAACGATCCCTAAGTGTGTGCTTGGTTCCACATAGAGGATTGAAATGTATTTCAGAACATTCTGAGAAGCAAATGAGAACTTAACAAAGGCTTTACCGTCGTTTTTCAATCATCTCTGTCTATAAACGTGATGTGGAGACTGGAAGGCTACTAACGTGAAATAAAAATTGGAGATGGCAAACAAAGAAAGGAATGCACAATAAATGGTGGGAGACAGAGAGCTATGTAGAATTGCAAGGACCTCACCATATCCTGAAGCTAGAAGAACAAGTAGATAGGCAGCTAAAAAGGCAAATGCTTCCAAGGCTCAGAACGAATGGCAGTTATACAAAAATAAATACTACTCAAGTGAAAGTAATTGCCCTTTTATGGTTCTGCCACCTAACAGCAAGGCTGTGAAACAGAGGAGGAGATGCTGATTGATTAGATGCTGCTATAACTGGAGAATTTCAGTGATAAAGCAAGCTTGGATATTTTAGGACTGTTTTCATTCAAACAAAGAAAGCTAAGGAATGCTATAATTTAGGCACACAAAATTATGAGGTCCAGACAAAGTGAATGAGTATCTATTTCAACTAACAGAACTACTTGGAATAATAGTCAATTAATGCAAGTTAGCATCGTAGATAAGTAAGGAAACAGGTTTTTCAGTGACTGACTCAGTATCAATTGTGAACTGTCCGTTTCCATTATATCTAGGTGCTCATGGCAACAAACTTTAACTTAGAATAGACAGGATCTGCGAACTATTTTTCCCCACTCAAGAGCTTGAAAAGAATGGCCAATTCATTAGCTACAAGGGTTGATCCTGTGGTCTTAAAGATGGGGATAGGGTTGGATCACTGCTATTGGCTATTGTGGGCATGATGGATTTCCTTCTGCTCCATGAATTTCCATGTTTGTAAACTCTTACAGCAGGAGGAGTGGCTACTATAGTCACATGCACAACCCTAATGACACCATTCCAAATGCTGCCATGAATAGGAAAAGCCACAATAAACAATCATCTTAAAAAATCAATACATTATTATTGTACAAGATCAATATCTTATTATAGGGGTGGCTTGGTTGGCGTAACAGTTAGCGCAATGCCTTTACAGCACCAGTGATCGGGACTGGGGTTCGAATCCCATGCTTATCTGTAAAGAATTTGTACGTTCTCCCCATGTTTGCATGGGTGTTCCCCTTGGGCTCCAGTTTCTTCCCACCGTTCAAAAATACTGGGGGTGTAGGTTAATTGGGTGTTGTAGAGCTCATCGAAAGAATCAAAGACTTGTTGATCCAAACCAAGGCTTTTATTAGCAAAAGACAGGAGCTCTTCACAGGTGGCCGACCAGTCCGGAATGATCCGACCTGGCTAGGGACACAACCTTTTAAGGCCCAGACAGTAGGCGTGGCTAAGCTCTCAGCCAATCGCTGTAAGCACAGTCTAGATATTGTAACTATATACACTATATACATTGGTGATAGATCTGTACTATCACAGGTGTCAATTGGGCAGCATGGACTCGTGGACCGAAATGCCCTGTTACCGTGCTGCGTCTAAGTATAAATTAAAACATTTATACAGCGTATTTACTTGTCTAATTATCATCAGATAATATTGCACCATGTTGTCAATTGTTATTAGTTCCAAATATGCAAATTAAATATTCAATCTGCCTTTTTTTAAACTCTTGTAAAACCCCATTCAGAAATCCTTTCCATTACTCACCCCTCTGTATGCATCTTCTGGGGACTTGTTATAGTTCCAGAAGCGAAATCCCACAATGTGTTGTTCTTGATTGAAATTGATTGTGAGGATGTGATTCTCTCCAGAGGTAAAAGGAATCAGCCACATGTGTTTGTCTTCAGTGGTGATATTAATCCCATCAATCAGCCTGAGCAAACATAGCAGGAATCAGTTAGTCTTTGTAAGTCTCCAAGGCCAAATTTCCACTTTATATTTAAGTTTATATTTTTAGAAGCAATAATACCCTGATAACTTCAAATTTATAGCCTAAATTCTGTGCAAGCATCAAGAAAAAGCCTTATAAGGGGGTGATAGAGAAGAGGGAGGCAAAAATAAAATGTAGAAGGGGAAATGGAAAAGTGAGAGAGGAAAAAAGGCGGTGTTCAACAAATGGAGAAAGAGTATAAGAAGGTATGATGACACTTTATAAAACACAGGTTCAGCCATAATTGGAGTATGTGTCCAGATCTTGACACTTGGTAGTGATGCAAGGGCATTAGTCGGTGCAGAACAGATCAACTCAAAAATGATTCTAGGGAAGATGGTGGTTAGTCCAGATGGCCTGGGGTTATTCTCCTTAGCGCAGGGGATCTAATATAGATAATATAAGGAAGGATAAAGACAAAGTAGGGCCCTTAGAGATGTACCATAAAGATAATTGGTAACAGAATCAAAATTAGTATGAGTAAAGACGTTGATAAATGGAAGGTGGTTATTGAGTCGAATGCACTACCTGAGGTAGCAGTGGAAGCAGATTAAATCTGGATATTGAAAAGGGAGCTGGATAAGTATCTGAAATGAAAGTAATTCCGTGGTGGTGGAGAGGGCATAGTTCGATTGCTCTTGTACAGAGCCAGTACAGGCATGGCAAGTCAAATGCCCTACTGCTATGAGAGAGAAAGGGGAGCAAGAGGATAATGGAACATTTAAGCTATATGTGCTGGTGTATAAGATGGGGCCGGGGGGGGGGTTGGCTGATGGCACAACTGATCACTGATGAGACATTCTTTCAATTCTTTCATGGATGACTGCCCTCGTTCTGTCTGTACACCAATATACGTTGTCACGTATTCGATGAAATGCAGACTGTGCTCCCATCCATATGACGATGTGTTGCAGCTGTACTGAATAACTTGACTCATGAGAACAATTAAACTCTAATATATAATGGCAATATGTCCAAGATGCCAACTCTAGATCCTCGCTGGGGGAATATCTGCCAGAAAAAAGTATTTTCTTCGATACCCACTACCCAACTTCCAATCTACGCATCAATCCAGCAGAGCCTCTGTCAGGACACTGATCTCTGAGCTCAGCTTCCCAGCAGTAGCTTACTCCCTTGCACTGGCAGATGGCTCCTACTGACAGGAGACCAGGCAATTTGGATTTACATAGGATGACTGAAACCGTAGGAGGCACCACTTAATTGGCTACATGGTTTAAAAATGGACAGTGAATTTCAACAGGAACCTCTGAGCCTTCCTCGTGTACTTTTGTTAAATTCTTCCTCCACTTCCCAGGCCCTGTCCTGGTGCACTAAAAATGCCTCTGAAGGACACACAGAAGTGGAGAAAGCACCATTATCAGGGGCCATCAGCACATCTCCATGTTCTGTTGAAGAACTTAGCCACTGCAAAGTCTGGTCTCTCTCTACTGTTTGACCAGTGGTATGAACAAAAGGACAAAACATGAGAGCAATTGCAGTCAACCAAAAATCCATGAGGTAGAGTAAGGAAGGCTGTCAAAGGATATGGGTTAGTTGGAAATATGGCCAGAGAAGTGGCAGTTGGAGTTTAATCAGGGCAAGGGGGAGGTGTTGCATTTTGAGAGGTTAAACCCAAGAGATAAGCTTATAGTAAATAGCAGGACCCTTGGGGGCAATGATGTACAGAGGGATCATGTGGTGCCAGCCTGTAGCTCTCTCAAAGTGGTAACACAAATAGATGGGGTAGTGATAAAATATGCTTGGCTCATCAGTCAGGACAAGTATATAAGTCAGGAAGTCACATGCAGCTGTGTGAAACTTCAGTTGTGCCACACTGGATTATTCTTTGTAGTTGTGGTCTTTGGAGAGGGTACAGAAGGGGATGTTGCTTAGAGTGGAGAGTATCACCTATAAAGAGATTGGACTGTTTTCTCTGCAGTGTCAGAGACTGATGAGAAACTTAATAGATAGGATAGACAGAGCCATTCACCCAGGGTAGAAATGTCCAATCGTAAGAGGGCAAAAGCTTAAGGTGAGAAGGGGGAAGTTTAAAGATTTTCCCCTACCCAGATCACAGGTGCCTGGAACACAGAGCCTGGGGAGATGGGAGATGCAGATGTGTTAGCAACATTTGAGAGGTATTCAAACAGACTCATGGGAGGGATAGGGACCATGTGCAAACCATGAGGATTGATTAGAAAGGCATCATGTTCAGTGCAGGTATGGTGAGGAAAGGGTGTGTTTCTGGGCTGTATTACTTTTATGTTCAAGGAATTGGCCTGGCAGTATACTACTTGGATACATTTCAGCTTTGCTTCTTAAACTAATGTGCTGGACTTCCAGGATTAAGGTTGCTGAAGTTCACGGAGCTGCCTCCTGTTATTTGGTGGGGGGGTTGTTCTTTATTTTCAGGCTCTTAATAGATGAAAATGTTACAGTGCTCTGAAAAATTACTCAAAGCTCTCAGAAAATGCTTTGCATCTTCTTTCACTTCCCCCATAACATTCACAGTGATGGTCTATTATACGGTGTAGTTATTGAGAACCTCCTGTTCTTAGGCATCAATTGGTTTGCTATCCATTCAATAGCATAGAACTAACCTCACTGACAAAAGGCAAAGGAGGAAAAACCCAACACCCAACCCCAACCAACCAATTTTCCCCTGCAACCGCTGCAACCGTGTCTGCCTGTCCCGCATCGGACTTGTCAGCCACAAACAAGCCTGCAGTTGACGTGGACATTTACCCCCTCCATAAATCTTCGTCCGCGAAGCCAAGCCAAAGAATGGGAACACTACAGGGAGAATATTTGCTCCCACAAAGCTTTTGCTTAAAACACAGCCTTAAACACAATGTCTTTCTGGGCTACTTCGGCACATTTCATGGATTCTAAATGGCCATTCGTTTAAAATCAACACTTTCAATAATTTTTAATCACAAGGCAGATACAAATATTAATTGTGTAATATTTGTCAACCAGCGAGGTAATAAACAATACACTAATAGCTCTTTCCAAGTTGCGAGTTTCACAGAATTCAAAAGGGCATATCATTGTCTGCATTTATAAAATTAAAGGAAGTGGAAGTCAAGCACTTGCACTAAGGGTCAACGGGATGACCTTTGGTTTAAAAAACATAACATAATCTCAAATAAATTTGGTCAATAAATACTATATACTTGTCTAGTGTCCTGCTATCTTCATTGTATTCTGGCAATTCATTCAGATCTCTTGGCGAAGCTTCAATAATCTCCATTGTGACAGGTAGTGCTTGCCCATCTTTGCCTACAATTTCCAGTCCAGTCAATCCAAGGTAGTGGGAATCTCCCCAGGTTGCCGTGAAATTTAGCTGCAGCACTAGATTTAAAGAAAGGAAGCTGTGTCAAAACACACTGATTTTCACATATGCATTCATAAATAAATGCAACAAATTCCATTTGATACCAGTCCATTTCCTCTCTGTTCTGTTTTCCCAGTACTCCTTTCATGCCCTTTCTTCATTCATCCAATTTATTCATAAAGGCTGATAGAGGGTGGTCTCAGCCTGAAAGGCTGACCATCCCTTTGCCTCTCCATATGCTGTCTGATCCACTGAGATCCTCCAGCAGCTTATTTTAATGCTCTAGATCCCAGCATCTCCAGTCTCGTCACAGAGGACAATGTCGGTAAATGTGAGGTTATTCACTTTGGAAGGGAAAATGGAAGATCAGATTATAACTTAAATGGCAAGCAATTGCAGCATTCTGCTGTGTAGAAGGTCTTGAAGTGCTGGTGCATGAATTGCAAAAGGTTAGTTTGCAGGTGCAGCAGGATGTCAAAAAGGCAAATGGAATGTTGGCCATTGCTTGACAGATTGAATTGAAGAGCAGGGAGGCTATGCTGCAACTGTACAGGAGTGAGGCCAAATTTGGAGTACCGCGTACAGGCCTCCTTACTTGAGGAAGGATATACTAACCTTGGATGCAGGGCAGAGGAGGTTCAGTGGATTGATTCCAGACATGAGGGGGTTAGCGTATGAGGAGAGATCGAATCATTGGGGCTGTATTTGCTGGAATTCAGAAGAATGAGAGTGGATCTTACAAAACATAAAATGATGAAAGGACTAGAATAGAGGTAGTAAGTTTTTTCCACTGGTAGGTGAAATGACAACTAGAGGGGCATAGCCTCAAGATTCCAGGTAGTCAATTTAGGACAGAGGCGAGGAGGAACTGCTTTTCCCAGAGAGTGATGAATCGATAGAATTCTCTACTCATGGAAGGAATGGAGGCGATCTCAGTAGACTTATTTAAGACAAGATTGGATAGATTTTTACATAGTGGGGGAATTAAGGGAGATGGGGAAAAGGCAGATAGGTGGAGATGAGCCCATCATCAGATCAGCCACGATCTTATTGAATAGCAGAGTAGGCTTGACAGGCCAAATGGCCTACTCCTGATCTTATTTCTTCTGTCCTCATACCTCCAAAATTTGGTTTCTTCTCACCTGCAAACTATATGGACTGTGTTCTCTATTTGAAAGGTGAACCCCAGAATTGCTCACCATGCCCCATACATCAGGAACTCTTTTCTTAAAACCAGCTCATAGTAATGCAGCATGGAAACAGGCCATTGAGCCCCTCCACATCCAAGCAAATCATTAATCATACCTTCAAGCATTTAGCCCATAGTCCTCTATGCCAAGGCAATTCAAATCCTCATCTGGATATTTCTTAAAGGCTGTAAGTGACTGCTTCTACCACTCCATCCGATAGTGTATTCCAGGTACTCATCACTCCTCAGATGTTAAAGGTCCCCTCAGATCCCCTCTAAAAGTCTTACCCTTTGCCCCTAGCTCTTTGAGTATGACATGTCCTTCCCTATTCTACACAGCATCATTCAGCTGTTCCCATCAGGGAAGAGATACAGGAGGATCAGAGCCAGCACCTCCAGGCTGAGGAACAGCTTCTTCCCATGGGCAGTGAGAATGCTGAACGACCAAAGGAACTGCTCACTCTAACCATATGAGACTATCATTTGTATGAAACAACATGTAATTATTTGCTTTTACAGATAAAATACTTGCCCTGCATATGTATTGTTTGTATCTATGAGTGTTATGTCTGGTTGTGTGTTTTGCATCGAACACCAATGAACGCTGTTTCGTCGGGTTGTACTTGTACAATCAGATGACAATGGACTTGACTGGGAAAAATAATCAATCTTAGTGTCTTCAGAACCAATGTCCAAAACTCCCTTTGACGGTCTTTGGATGTTTATGGCAGCAATGTCTCCCATTTTAGCTGGCACCTCACCCTTAGGTCTTCCCATTTTCATGGGAAAGGTGGGTGTGTCATAATAGAGGTCTCAGGCTCCATTATTTCCAATCAGCAAAGAGCCATAAAACAAGATGATGCCAGCCAATCCATCAATGAGAACCAGAGAAATGGCCTCTGAAACACTTCAAGCAAGTGATCTTAACTGATCTAAGAGAAATGGCAAGATATTTGTGGCAACACACAGTATGGAACCTGAATCTCACAAAGCATTTGTTACTGACAGATCAAATCCATTATAAGCTACTATAATGGTGTTTGCTTTAGATTTCAGATTTATTGACATTACATACATGTTATCACATACAACCCTGAGATTCTTTTTCCTGCGGGCAAGGCAGAATTACCACATATTTGCAGTGCAAAAAAAAAACTACTCAACATACATATGTTCTTCTTTGGCTTGGCTTCGCGGACGAAGATTTATGGAGGGGGTAAAAAGTCCACGTCAGCTGCAGGCTCGTTTGTGGCTGACCAGTCCGATGCGGGACAGGCAGACACGATTGCAGCGGTTGCAAGGGAAAATTGGTTGGTTGGGGTTGGGTGTTGGGTTTTTCCTCCTTTGCCTTTTGTCAGTGAGGTGGGCTCTGCGGTCTTCTTCAAAGGAGGCTGCTGCCCGCCAAACTGTGAGGCGCCAAGATGCACGGTTTGAGGCGTTATCAGCCCACTGGCGGTGGTCAATGTGGCAGGCACCAAGAGATTTCTTTAGGCAGTCCTTGTACCTTTTCTTTGGTGCACCTCTGTCACGGTGGCCAGTGGAGAGCTCGCCATATAATACGATCTTGGGAAGGCGATGGTCCTCCATTCTGGAGACGTGACCCATCCAGCGCAGCTGGATCTTCAGCAGCGTGGACTCGATGCTGTCGACCTCTGCCATCTCGAGTACCTCGACGTTAGGGGTGTGAGCGCTCCAATGGATGTTGAGGATGGAGCGGAGACAACGCTGGTGGAAGCGTTCTAGGAGCCGTAGGTGGTGCCGGTAGAGGACCCATGATTCGGAGCCGAACAGGAGTGTGGGTATGACAACGGCTCTGTATACGCTTATCTTTGTGAGGTTTTTCAGTTGGTTGTTTTTCCAGACTCTTTTGTGTAGTCTTCCAAAGGCGCTATTTGCCTTGGCGAGTCTGTTGTCTATCTCATTGTCGATCCTTGCATCTGATGAAATGGTGCAGCCGAGATAGGTAAACTGGTTGACCGTTTTGAGTTTTGTGTGCCCGATGGAGATGTGGGGGGGCTGGTAGTCATGGTGGGGAGCTGGCTGATGGAGGACCTCAGTTTTCTTCAGGCTGACTTCCAGGCCAAACATTTTGGCAGTTTCCGCATATGTTTACATACATATGTAAACAAAAAAGAAAATGCAAACAAACTGACTGCAATACAGAGAGAAAAAAAAATCAATAAAGTGCAAAAGTACGAGTCCTTAAATGAGTCCCTGATTGAGTTTGTTGTTGCGGAGTCCGATGGTGGAGGGGTAGCAGCTGTTCCTGAACCTGGTGGTGCGAGTCTTGTGGCACCGATATCTCTTGCCAGATGGTAGCAGTGAGAACAGAGCGTGTGCTGAGTGATGTGGATCCTTGATGATTGCTGCTGCTTTCCAAAAGCAGCGTTCCCCATAGATGTTCTCGATGGTGGGTAGGGCTTTATCTGTTATGTCCTGGGCTGTGTCCACTACATTTTGCAGGGCTTTATGCTCCAGGAGTATTGGTGTCCCCATACCAGGCCGTGATGCAGCTGGTCAGCACTTTCCACCACACATCTGTAGAAATTACCCAGGGTTTCCGATGCCATACCAAACTTCTTTAAACTCCGGAGAAAGCAGAGGCACTGACGTGCTTTCTTCACGATGCCAATTGTGTGTTGGGTCCAGGAAAGATTCTCCAAGATAGTGAATCCCAAGACCTTAAATTTGCTCACCCTCTCCACTTCTGATTCCCCAATGATCACTGGATTGTGTACCTCTAGCTTTCCTTACCTGAAGTCAACAATCAGCTCCTTAGTTTTGGTAACATTGAGTGCAAGGTTGTTGTTGGTGCACCATCCAGCCAAGTTTTCAATCTCCATCCCATTCCTCTGGCTTTCCTTTCCTGAAGTCAATAATCAACTCCTTAGTTTTGGTAACATTGAGTGCAAGGTTGTTGTTGGTGCACCATCCAGCCAAGTTTTCAATCTCCATCCCATTCCTCTGGCTTTCCTTTCCTGAAGTCAACAATCAGCTCCTTAGTTTTGGTAACATTGAGTGCAAGGTTGTTGTTGGTGCACCATCCAGCCAAGTTTTCAATCTCCATCCCATTCCTCTGGCTTTCCTTTCCTGAAGTCAATAATCAACTCCTTAGTTTTGGTAACATTGAGTGCAAGGTTGTTGTTGGTGCACCATCCAGCCAAGTTTTCAATCTCCATCCCATTCCTCTGGCTTTCCTTTCCTGAAGTCAACAATCAGCTCCTTAGTTTTGGTAACATTGAGTGCAAGGTTGTTGTTGGTGCACCATCCAGCCAAGTTTTCAATCTCCATTCCATTCCTCTGGCTTTCCTTTCCTGAAGTCAATAATCAACTCCTTAGTTTTGGTGGCATTGTTGTTGATGGGACACCATTCAGCCTAGTTACAATCTCCCTCACTGTCCCTTTTTATACAACCCACTACTGTGGTATCATCAGCGATTTTGTACATGGTGTTGTCGTTGTACTGAGCCACTCAGTCGTAGGTGTAAAGTGTGTAAAGGAGGCGGCTAAGAAAACAGCCCTGTGGTGCTCCAGTAATTGTGAAGGAGATGTTCTTCTCAATCCTCAATGATTGGGGTCTGAAGGTGAGGAAATCCAGGATCTAATTACACAGTGGGGAGTTTGCTGATCAATTTTGAGGGGGATGATGGTGTTAAATGCTGGACTGTGATCAATAAAGAGTATCCTAGTGTATGCATCTTTGCTATCCAGGTGCTCCAGGGCTTTGTGTAGAGCCAGTGAGGTGGCATCCGCCGTAGACCTGTTGCTATGATAGGCGAATTGGAATGTATCCATGTCACCGCTCAGTCAGAAGTTGATCTGCTTCAACACCGGGCTTCCAAAAAACTTCATCACTGTTGATGTCTGTGCCACAGGTTGATCGTCATTTAGGCAGGTTACTACAGTCTTCTTGGGCACTGATACAATTGATGCCTGTTTGAAACAGGTGGGTAACACGCCCTGCCGGAGTGAGATGTTGAAGTTAACTGTGAATATGCTGGCAAGTTGGTCAGCACGAAATTTTACTACTTGGCTGGGTACTCCATCCAGACCAGATGTTTTCCTCTGATTCACTCTCCTGACGGCAGCCCACACATCATCCTCGGATACAGTCAGGAGAGGGTCATCGGGGTACATGGGAGTGCACTGTGGTGGTTCTTCCTTGTTCTTATGGATGAATAGGGTATAGAAGGCATTGAGTTCATCTGGGTGTGAAACCTTTCCACCTCCTACTACACCAGATTTGGATTTGTAGCAGGTTATGTCATTTAGACCATGCCACAGCTGTCGGGTATCCTTTGATGTTTCCATTTTCATCCAGAAATTCCACTTTCCCCAGGATATGGTTTTCTGAAGGTCATACCTGATCCTTCTGTATTGATCTGCATCTCCGGACTTAAATGCCTGTGATCTAGCTCTCAGCACGTTCCAAATTTCATTCTTTACCCAGAATTGCAGAAGGAGCACAGCCAGGTGATTCGACTTGTCAAAATACGGCCTCAGAAAAGAATCACCATCTCTGGCAACACAATGCTCTGTACATTAAAAAAAACATCTTATCTTTGTCCTAAATTTGTCTCCACAATTTTGACTAACCAATCACAAAAATGTCTCTATTTGAACTAACCTAGCAATAATAATTTCAACATATTGATATACAGTAAAACATTTGGTATCAAGCACCTATGGGGAATGGTAGATGCCAGATAAATTAATTTTCCAGTTGCTTGAGATGGCAAGTTGCACGATTGGCAAACTAACAGCAAGGCGCTAATTTAAAATTTCTGTATTTTTTAAAACTTAAATTTAGAAATACAGCATGGTAACAGGCCATTTCGGCCCATGAGTCTGTGCCGCCCAATTTACACCCAATTAGTCTCCATCCCCAGTACATTTCAAACAGTAGGAGGAAACCAGAGCCCCCAGGGTAAACCCATTCAGACACAGGGAGAACATATGAACTTCTTTACAGAATTTTTGCCTATTTATTTTCAGCAATTTTTTTTGCCAGTTGCTTGAGGCTGCCTGCTGCTTGAATTCTGGATAACAGGGGTTTTAACAGAGATAAGCACAAGATCTGGATCTACCATTTGAACCGAGAAAAAAATTATTCACTCAGAGAATTGTACATCTTTTAGACATTTCTTTCCCAGAGGTTGATAGATGCCCAGTTATTGCTTTACTTCAAATCTGAGACAATAAAAGCCCCTTCATGTACAGATAAAGGATGTGGCTTTGAAAAGTACTGTTGTACCACATTGGAAAATGGTACTGTTGCAAGTATTAAAATATTACATGACGTTGACTGCCCTGAAGAATTTAATGTTTCTTCAAGCAATGCAGAACCTGTGATTTTGCTATGTTTGATCTTCACAGCTGATCCACATCTGTTTAGCACTGTATATGGAACCTCTTTTCCTTGGAGCATTGAAAGAGTGTCGTGAGCAGCTCAACTTTGAGGTGTTCTCTGAATTCACCACATCTACGAATGGCTGCCTCTTTCCCTTATTGTTGCTGCAGTAGTGGAGACTTCTCAGTCAGCTGCCCAGTGGCCGGAAGGTCTATTAATTGTGCAGAAATCTTATGAATTTGGAATGAGAATGCACTGGGAAGAATGGGCTGGTTACTGACATAACCACAAGGAGGAAATATTTTCACAGCAGCATTTCAGATTTTAATATGTACCAAATTACACTTAAATAAGACAATTAAAAAACCAATTAACTACTTGCTATTCACGGTTTGAAAAACCTAGAAGGCCTACCAACCCCGTACGTTTTGGTGAGTGGGAGGAAACTGGAGCACCCGGAGAAAACCCACGCAGTTCGTGGGGAGAACATACAACTCTGTGCAAACAGTACCGGATTCGCTGGAACTGAAATAGCATTGCTCTAATCGCCAATCTAATAGTGCCAGTCATAATGGAAACATGATTAAAAACATTAGTACTCCTTTGAAAGGATCAGAACTTAAGTTCTGCATACAAACACTTACCTTTCCCAGTATATTCACCAAGTACCTGACTGGCTAGTCCATCTGACAGCAAGAATGATTGTTCCTGTTCCTGTAAATGCAGAATAGTTGAAAGACATGGTAGGTAGTTATTACAAAAGCTCTATCTTTTAAAATCTTTTTATTAGCATTTCATAATATACACAGCATAATGAGAATAGAAATAACACAATTAAAATATTATGTCCAAGTCTACATAGTTTAATTATCATATATAAATTCCAGAGTGAAAATGAGACATATTAGAAATAATTCTAACAAAGAAAACAGAAATAAAGAAATATTTATATGATATATAAAAAACCTAACTAAACAAAAACTAGACCTTGTGTTGTTCTAAACCCATAGAACCTGTTTCATCATCACAGTCCTGTTTTTAGCAGTATTTGAATGTGTTTGTTACCATGTACTACTACTATTTTGCCAGCAGATGGCATTGACACAGAGTATTTGTGCCTATTTACCCAAAGATTTGGGGGGTTGCACAGATAATCACAGGCCTGGTCTCACTGACCTGATGGAGGATGTAAACAATTTGTGTTATGCTAATTTTATTTCAGTTCTAAATTCACTAACTGTGCCTTTTCACACAACTGAAAAAAAACTGGCCCTAATTTTGCAAGTGGCTCTGAGTAGTCAAATTGATTAAATTTGGCCTGAACCACTTTATAATGCTTTAAGGCTCCAGTCAGTGGTGAAAGCTGTTTCCCAATTTTTGGAGTTTACTGAAACCCATAACCATTTTCTGACGCCTTCACTTGAGCAGAAAGCTCCTCCTCCCATTGAAGGGGAGGAAATGCTTCAGGTAGATGGTCAAACAGTAGAGTGAGATGGTAGCAAACATGGTCAATGCCAAGTGCGACAAGTACAATGGCCTCACGCAGTCAGCATCATCAAATACCATTACCTAAATGTACAACCAGCTCCGTGCTGTACAGTAACCAATATTTTCTATCAATCATGGATGGCAAAATGTTCAAATGACCTGTCTTGTATTGAAGAAAATTTTAATAAAACTGCAGATGCTGGAAATCTGAAATTAAAGAAATAATGCTGGAAATACTCAGCAGGTCAGGCTGCATCTGCACAAACAGAAACCAAGTTAACGCGTCAGGTCAAAGGCCCTTCGGTTCTGATGAAAGGTCTTTGACCTGAAACACAGACTCTGATTCTCTTTCCACAAATGCAGCCTGACCCGAGCATTTCTAGCATATTCTGTTTTTATGTCTTGCATTGCACACACATTAGCATCTCAATCACAGAGGGTACATGATTCCTGATCTGGAGCTCCAATTGCTGTTGGATTGGACTGAAGTCGATGTGGCTGTGGAAGCTGCAGGAGCGCTGAAGGGCAATGCACGGACATTCAGTGGCTCTGGGTGACTCTTTTTGCTTCCCTTTCTCTGACTGTAAGGGGCACCAGGCAATTTCTGCTGATGGCAAATCTGTCTGCCTTATGACCGACTAAAGCTAATTTTGTGTAATATTATACAAATGTCATTACATGACAATAAAGGAATCTTGAACATCAATCAACTGTAAGTGTTCAGATAGACTATAAAGCTGCAGCAGAACTAAAGCAGTAAGGTAGAGCAAAAGACCAACAGCATAACGTACAAGAGCAAAAGACCAACAGCATAACGTACAAGAGCAAAAGACCAACAGCATAACGTACAAGAGCAAAAGACCAACAGCATAACGTACAAGAGCAAAAGACCAACAGCATAACGTACAAGAGCAAAAGACCAACAGCATAACGTACAAGAGCAAAAGACCAACAGCATAACGTACAAGAGCAAAAGACCAACAGCATAACGTACAAGAGCAAAAGACCAACAGCATAACGTACAAGAGCAAAAGACCAACAGCATAACGTACAAGAGCAAAAGACCAACAGCATAACGTACAAGAGCAAAAGACCAACAGCATAACGTACAAGAGCAAAAGACCAACAGCATAACGTACAAGAGCAAAAGGCCAACAGCATAACGTACAAGAGCAAAAGGCCAACAGCATAACGTACAAGAGCAAAAGGCCAACAGCATAACGTACAAGAGCAAAAGACCAACAGCATAACGTACAAGAGCAAAAGACCAACAGCATAACGTACAAGAGCAAAAGACCAACAGCATAACGTACAAGAGCAAAAGACCAACAGCATAACGTACAAGAGCAAAAGACCAACAGCATAACGTACAAGAGCAAAAGACCAACAGCATAACGTACAAGAGCAAAAGACCAACAGCATAACGTACAAGAGCAAAAGACCAACAGCATAACGTACAAGAGCAAAAGACCAACAGCATAACGTACAAGAGCAAAAGACCAACAGCATAACGTACAAGAGCAAAAGACCAACAGCATAACGTACAAGAGCAAAAGACCAACAGCATAACGTACAAGAGCAAAAGACCAACAGCATAACGTACAAGAGCAAAAGGCCAACAGCATAACGTACAAGAGCAAAAGGCCAACAGCATAACGTACAAGAGCAAAAGGCCAACAGCATAACGTACAAGAGCAAAAGACCAACAGCATAACGTACAAGAGCAAAAGACCAACAGCATAACGTACAAGAGCAAAAGACCAACAGCATAACGTACAAGAGCAAAAGACCAACAGCATAACGTACAAGAGCAAAAGACCAACAGCATAACGTACAAGAGCAAAAGACCAACAGCATAACGTACAAGAGCAAAAGACCAACAGCATAACGTACAAGAGCAAAAGGCCAACAGCATAACGTACAAGAGCAAAAGACCAACAGCATAACGTACAAGAGCAAAAGGCCAACAGCATAACGTACAAGAGCAAAAGACCAACAGCATAACGTACAAGAGCAAAAGACCAACAGCATAACGTACAAGAGCAAAAGACCAACAGCATAACGTACAAGAGCAAAAGGCCAACAGCATAACGTACAAGAGCAAAAGGCCAACAGCATAACGTACAAGAGCAAAAGACCAACAGCATAACGTACAAGAGCAAAAGACCAACAGCATAACGTACAAGAGCAAAAGGCCAACAGCATAACGTACAAGAGCAAAAGACCAACAGCATAACGTACAAGAGCAAAAGACCAACAGCATAACGTACAAGAGCAAAAGACCAACAGCATAACGTACAAGAGCAAAAGACCAACAGCATAACGTACAAGAGCAAAAGGCCAACAGCATAACGTACAAGAGCAAAAGACCAACAGCATAACGTACAAGAGCAAAAGGCCAACAGCATAACGTACAAGAGCAAAAGACCAACAGCATAACGTACAAGAGCAAAAGACCAACAGCATAACGTACAAGAGCAAAAGACCAACAGCATAACGTACAAGAGCAAAAGGCCAACAGCATAACGTACAAGAGCAAAAGGCCAACAGCATAACGTACAAGAGCAAAAGACCAACAGCATAACGTACAAGAGCAAAAGACCAACAGCATAACGTACAAGAGCAAAAGGCCAACAGCATAACGTACAAGAGCAAAAGACCAACAGCATAACGTACAAGTGCAAAAGGCCAACAGCATAACGTACAAGAGCAAAAGACCAACAGCATAACGTACAAGAGCAAAAGACCAACAGCATAACGTACAAGAGCAAAAGGCCAACAGCATAACGTACAAGAGCAAAAGACCAACAGCATAACGTACAAGAGCAAAAGGCCAACAGCATAACGTACAAGAGCAAAAGACCAACAGCATAACGTACAAGAGCAAAAGACCAACAGCATAACGTACAAGAGCAAAAGGCCAACAGCATAACGTACAAGAGCAAAAGGCCAACAGCATAACGTACAAGAGCAAAAGACCAACAGCATAACGTACAAGAGCAAAAGACCAACAGCATAACGTACAAGAGCAAAAGGCCAACAGCATAACGTACAAGAGCAAAAGACCAACAGCATAACGTACAAGAGCAAAAGGCCAACAGCATAATGTACAAGAGCAAAAGACCAACAGCATAACGTACAAGAGCAAAAGACCAACAGCATAACGTACAAGAGCAAATGGCCAACAGCATAATGTACAAGAGCAAAAGACCAACAGCATAACGTACAAGAGCAAAAGACCAACAGCATAACGTACAAGAGCAAAAGACCAACAGCATAACGTACACTGCTTGACCTGAAGAATTTCTCCAGCATTGTTTTGATTAACAGCTCAAGTTGCGGGAAAGTGGCCTGACTATCAGTGGCCACCTCTGAAGTGGATCCTAATTGCTAATCCTATTTCTCAGATCTGACTTTTCCTTCATGTGGACTCGAGTGGCTTACAGATGAAATCTACAGAAAGGTTCATTGAAACTTGTGAGGTAGGTTCGTGGGTAGGCTCCATAGAGGATGGGGATTTAAGAGATTTAGGCTCCAATTGTTTATTCAGCTGCTTTTTTTGCAATAGATTCCACCAATTGGCGGCACATACTCATCGTATGTGGGAGGCGACTCAGCCCATCAAGTCTAACTGGGTTTTGAGCAGCTGTGGTCCCTTAATGGGGAATGTAAAGAGAACTTGCTTGCAAAATGCAGTGCATCTGAGAAGAGTTGATCTCTATCTCTCTCTGTGGTTCACTCTCTGTGGTTCAAATAAGTACTTCCTTTGGGCCTCTGTTTCCTTCTCATTACCCACAATGTCAAACTTATATTGTGGTCACAGCTGATGATTTTAATGCATGGATTGATCATGTACATAAGTTCAATGCCAACCTCTGGAAGACAGAACCAGAAAACCTTCCTCCAATAACTATTGAGCATTACTTCCTCTCCCATCCAAACTTTTATCCGTGCAGCCACTGCCTTTTCAACTTGATCTTAAACTCTGCAAACATTATGGGTGTTAAAGCTAAGGCATATTTTTAAGAATGACATTAACGGCATAGCAGACTTCTTTTACCAGTTTATCCTTCGATGCAAAGCCAGCCTCTGTGATTGGTCTCTCATCTCCATCGTTTGCAGTACCAGGTCTGTTAAGCTCTTCCTCATGTGCCAGTTGCAGAGTATAATCAGTATTAGCTACAAATGTCTCATCATACTGGGACATGGCATCTAGAATGTCATCATCTGTAGTAAACAATATCGTATCACCAAACTGTTCCAAAGCTGAAAGCAAAGAACACAACAAGTGAACGCAGAAGCAATTACTTTGGAAAAAAAATATTGAAGGAAACAATAAAGCAAAATAGAATCCTGGCTAATTTCTCAAAGTTCTGAATATGTTAAAAATGGGAACTATGATGTATATTTCTCAATTATTTATTCTTCAGAACCTTAATAAACTGAAAATCCATTACATTTTTCATCCCTTAATTCAGTGTATCCAATATCACAAGGCACAAATACATGTATCAATAGATCCAAAAGGGAATGTAGGCATTCAGAGATTGTTTACAAAGTATAGAAGTAGATGTCATAACCAAAGGATGGGCTGCAGATACATAGCTAAAGGATAAAGACACATCAGAAATAAAAGAAAGGGTCATGGGATAAGGTTAAATGAAGAATGGTGGATACAAGCAGAAAACTCAGCGTTGATGTTTGATAAAAAGGTTAATAATGCTGGAATTCTATGCCATACTATTTTAAAGGATTACATTTTCAGTATTGGAAGGTTAAAAAAAATAATTTATAGTTCCAATAGAAATATTACAACATATATAAACATATTGTTATTGATCAAATCTAACTTAAATTAGCTTTCCCAATGGACAATATTAATTTCTAATTATATACACAAAATTGCTGGAGAAGCTCAACAGGTCTGGCAAAGTCCATTAGAGGCAAACATATACTGTATAACCAAAGTTTCAGGCCTGAGGCCTTCATTATTATTAAAGTAAATATTCAGTTAAAAGTACATAAAAATAAGCCTTTACTATTAAACCAAGTAAACTCATTGCATCGTGTGCTCCCTTAAAATAAAGCTATCCATTGGAGAAACTTGTAATTTGCTTAATTGTCAGCTTAGTAGTTGTTTCTTTGAAATTCCTTTTAGGTCTTCCTACAATTAACAAACAAAAAGACTTGGGGGGGGGGGGGGTGTTGAGGGGAAACACTTCCTTTTAAAGCTTTACTGTTTAAAGCAGACGAGGGAAAAGGTGTGGGAAAGAAATTGAGTAGGTCAGTAGCTGAAAAATGTCATGTTTTTTTTAAAAAACAGGAGCAGGCCTCCATAGGTCATAATTTAAAAAGAGAAAAAAGTACTCATTTAATCAAAATTTAGAATTAGAGAGGAATAATGAAAGCCCAGAGGAAAAGAACAGTAGAGAGCAGCAAAAGAGAGAAAAAAGGAAAAACAGAAATGATCAGCATCATATTTAAATAAATGGAAAATAAGATAATTAAAGGCTAATTATTGATTGCCTGGCTGCCAAATTCAATGTTAATACTTCATTGAATAACATTTTGTTTGTATGAATTATATAGCAAGGATTTTTCATCTAGAAGTAACAGTGGACAACAAAGAACTTGCTTCCTGAACACTTTTGGGTGTATTTTATGGTTTTTGAGCTGTTGATCAAGAAAATAAAAAATTCATATCATGTATAGGCTATAAAACCAGCTCACATATACACATGCTGTGCATTACACTGATTACAGAGTGAATGTATGTTGATGCACATGTTCTTCAGGCAATAGCATAGTGAGTGTACTTAACAATAGCATTTATTGTCTTCAGGAAGATCCAATATAGCAGAAATGTCTCCTCAATTCAGAAAATAGCTTGGAAGTCAATTAAAGATTTAGTTGAGAATTTTCTTGGCAACCGCAGAGCACCAAAGAGCTTCAAACATACAAAACCATAAAGCGCAACATGTAATTAAAAACTAATTTTCTGCATTTGCTCTTGAACTTATTCCCTGCTGATCTTGGTGCACTCAGTGACAAACATGGTGAAAGGTTTCTCCAGGATATTGTGATCACGGGAAATCAGTATCAGGGCAAATAGAATCCATCAATGCCCACAAGATCAGAATATAAGTGTAGAAGTAAGCCAAAAAGGCCTGTCAGGTCTGCTCTGCTATTTAATCATGAGCTTATCACTCAGGCCCATTCCCTGGCCTTCACCCCGTAACCCTCGATACCCTAACTAATTAAATACCTATCAATTTCTGTCTTAAATATACCCAATGATCTCGCTCCATTGCCGCCTGTGGCAACAAGTTCCATAGACTGGATAAAGAAATTTCTCTGCATTTCTGTTTTAAATTGACACCCTTTTGTCCTGAAATTGTGCCCTCTTGTCCTAGACTCCCCTATCATGGGAAAAAACTTCGTCACATCTACTCCATCCAGGCCTTTCAGCATTCGAAATGTCTCTGTGAGGAACCCCCTCATCCTTCTGAACTCCAACAAGAGCAGTCCAAGAGCTAACAATCGTTCCTCAAATGCTAACCCTTTCATTCCTGGTATAATTCTAATAAATCTTCTCTAAACCCTCTCAAATGCCAGCACATCCTTTCTCAAAGAAGGCACCCAAAACTGAACACAGTACTCTAAGTAAGGTTACACCAGTGCCCTATAAGGTCTCATCATTCTGCTCTTATGCTATTCCTTTTTATTTTAATTCTTTATTTATACATTTTTAAACCACAATAATAGTTACATTACATTCAATTCTAAATTATTCCAAAAGAAATTATACATGGATAATTATACATTATATCATCCCACACCCCCCTCCCCATCCCTCCACCCCTTAAGGAAAAGAAAGAAAAAGGAAGAAATAAAAACCAGAGAATGCCAAGAAAATAAATCATTTATATAATAAAGTCTATTGAAGGTTACCAAGAGGTTTTATGCTATTCCTTTTGTAATTAATGTCAATATTGCATTCGCTTTCTTCACTGCCGACTCAACCTAGAAGTTAACCTTTAGGGTATCCTACATGAGGACTCCCAAGTCCATTTGCACCTCCGAATTTTGAATTTTCCCCCATCTAAATAATAGTTTGCTCACCCATTTCTTGTACCAAAGTGTATGAATGTGCACATCCCAACATTGTATTTCATTTGCCATCTCTTTCCCATTCTCCTCATCTATCCAAGTCTTTCTGCAGCCGTTCTTTTCGTCTATCACCTATTTTGGTGTATTCCGCAAATTTAGCCACAAAGCCATCTATTCCATTATCCAAATCATATACATATATATCTATATATATATATATATAGATATATATATCTATATATATCTATATATATATATAGATATATATACACACAACATAAAAAGAAGCGGCCCCAATACTGACCCCTGCGGAACACCACTAGTAACAGCCAATCAACCCAAATCGGATACCCTTATTTCCACCCTTTGCTTCTTGCTGATGAACCAATGCTCTACCCATACTTGTATCCTTCCTGTTAATTCCACAGCCTCACATGTGGCACTTTGTCAAAGACCTTTTGAAAGTCCAAATACACAACATCCACTACTTCTCCCCTGTCTATCCTGTTTGAATTGTCCTCAAAAAACTGTAATAGGTTTGTCAGGCATGATTTTCCTTTAAGGAACCATGCTGACTTGGACCTATCTTGTGATGCTCCTCTAGGTAGTCCATAACCTCATCTTTGACAATTGATTCTAACATCTTCCCAACCACTGACATCAGACTAATAGGTCTATAGTTTCCTTTCTTCTGCCTCCTTCCCTTCTTGAACAGCGGAATGACATTCACGATTCTCTAGTCTTCTGGGACCATGCCAGAATCCACTGATTTCAGGAAGATCATTACCGATGTCTCCACAATCTCTGCAGCAACCTCCTTCAGAACCCAAGGGTGCATTGCATCGTGTCCGGGAGACTTAACTACCCTTAGACCATTTAGCTTCTCGAGTACCTTCTCTCTCGTGATTTTGACAGCACTCAATTCACTTCCTAGAGACCCTTGAGAGTCCAGTAAGCTACTAATGTCTTGAATGTGAAAACTGATCCAAAATATTCATTTAGTTCCTCTGCCATCTCCTTGTCTCTCAATACAATCTTTCAAGCATAATTTTCTAATTGTCCTATGTTACGCTTGTCACTCTTTTGCTCTCTATATACTTAAAAAATGTTTTTTGAATCTTCTTTGATATTATTTGCTAACCTCCTTTCATAATTTTCCTTCCTAATCTCCTTCTTAGTTGCCTTCTCCAAGTTTTTAAGTTACCCAGTCCCCTATCTTCCTTGCTTGCCCTCTCTTTTGCATTTTACTTTGGCTTTAACTTCCCTCATCAGCCATAATTGTTTAATTTTTCCATTCACAACCTTCTTGCTGCCCAATTATTGCTGGACACTAACAAGAGAGGCATCAGATGCTGAGTATAAATGAAAATCAGTGGTAAAACATTTTTAGGTCAGTTGAATTAATGCCATGTGTCAGCCATCAAACATGCTAAATTCATTTAATGTTTCGCCATTTTCCTAAGGCGGGCAGCAACCTCCTTTGAAGAAGACCGCAGAGCCCACCTCACTGACAAAAGGCAAAGGAGGAAAAACCCAACACCCAACCCCAACCAACCAATTTTACCCTGCAGCCGCTGCAACCGTGTCTGCCTGTCCCGCATCGGACTTGTCAGCCACAAACGAGCCTGCAGCTGACGTGGACTTTTACCCCCTCCATAAATCTTCGTCCGCGAAGCCAAGCCAAAGAAAGAAAGAAGAAGACAGCGAATATGAAATTATCTGTGTTCAGCTTGAAGTTGTCTTTCATAATCTCCATTGTTTTTTCAGGAAGCAAACCTTTTCAAAAAATTATTGTCCAGTGTAATCAGCCTCATCTAAACTTAGTACACCATCAAACAAAGAACTGAATATGATTTACCTCCACTTAGTGTTCCGGATGCCTTGGCTATTTCCCCTTTAAAGATGAACTTTCCATTTAATAAGATTTCTACATCTTTAATACCACGGAAAGAATGTATTCTTGATTTGTTATAATTCCAAATTCGAATCATAGCCACGTGACAGGCATTTTCAAAGTCAATATAGATGAAATGTGGCCTATCAGGAGTGAAAGGTGCTAGCCAAAGGTGCATATCATCTTGTGTCCTATTTACACCATCAATCAAATTTAAAACTATCCTAGGATCTTTCCCACAAGCAGGCAAAATGTTAATATCTGCTGGATTTGCTTTTATTTGTGCTATTTTTACGGGTTCTCCAATTGAACTAAATATTTCAATGCCATTAAGTCCAACATAATGGCGATCACCCCATGTAGATATAATATTAATCATCAAATGACTGCCAAATGGTAAAACTGGAATTTCAAAGTCACTTCCATCATCATCTCTTTCAGGATCAATTACATGTTCTTTTGCCTTTTTGACCTCTTGCACTGGTTCCTGTTGGGAGGATTTAAGTCTCGTTTCTCTTCCAATCTTTTGTTCCTGCAAGAATTCATCAAATATGTCTCCCTCGAAATCCATATTCGCTATACGTCCTCGCTGTGACTTGTTGAACTTTAATAAAGAATTCCACGATTCCATTAGGGTGTCATCCTGCTCATTTGGCCAATTGTCTCTTATAGATTCCACAAGTTTTGAAGGCTTCTGGTAATCTAGGGAAAAAAAGCACACACACAAGACACATTTTAAACCAAGTACAATAAAAAACCCCCCTTCTCTGAAATTCAATCACCTAAGAATTGCAGAAACTAAATCAGTAAAAAATACAAAAGTTTAAAATTGGCACCCTTTAGTGGTCAGCTCACCAATCATGCAACACGGAATCTCAAGCAACCATCACTCTTACCAAAGTGCTCCCCCACTGACAGGCAGCCACCTGACCAGGTTCATTCAGTAGGGTCTCTCCACTAATTGGCCAATCTATTTGAATAAACTACTCAATTAGATTCAGATCTTCACTTTTCATTGCAGCCCTACAAATTTTTCCATTAAATAAATATCCAATTTTTTAAAATCACCATCAGCCTGGTTCACACATCATTTCAAGCCACCCATTCTAAATTCTACAATGCTTCCTGTGAAAAAAAAATCGCTTCTGCTACTAAGCTTAAATCTACATCCTCCGGCTACTAATATCAGTGTTAACAAAAATTATTTAGTCTTTCAAAATATTTTCGTAACATTACATTCCAATAACTTCTCCAGTTTCTCACAACCGTCATCAGTACCATTCCTCGTGAATTGCCAATGAATCTTCCCTAAAGCCTTGAAGCTTCACAGTGATGACCAGAAAACAGCAGAATTCAGCTGACAACAACTCGACACTCTTCAATGGTTAATCAACCATTGCTCCTCTCTTATTAAATTTATCAGAACCCAGATTTGAACAATGAGGGGGGAAATCACTGCCCTTATTTCCAAAAAGCATCCAGAATACAACAGCAAGGAATATGAGCAAAATGTTCTTGACAACAAAGAATATGAGTAAAATTAAGCTTAATAGGAAAATTCACCAGAAGCTTTATTTAAAAAAAAAATCCCTTGGCTTCTTTGAAACCAGTGACCCTCATAATCCTGTATCATTGGATGAATTCCTCAGGTAAACATATCTGCATCAGTCGTATCTGGGCAGTTCTTCAAATAATCTCTGAATGCTCTAAATAATTCAATAGCTTA